>NC_007088.5:5342305-5349805 GCF_000004695.1 Dictyostelium discoideum AX4
GATGATAATTCTTTATCTTTATTTGTTGTTGTTATAATTATCTTTTTAATAATAATCATTCCTTCTGAATCTGAATCTGAATCTGAAGATGATGATGAAGATGATGATGATGGTGACGATTTTAAAATCATAAGTTCATTTTTATCATTAATTTTTAAAGTTAAATTGATTTTCGATAAAAAAGATATTAATTGATCCATTGATTCACATTTTAAATATTTACAATTTGAAAGTTTAATTATTGAATAATCATTAGTTATTTTGGTTGGTGATGGTTCAATGTCGATGTTGACAATGTTATCATTAGATATAGCAGTGTTTAATAATTTATAATTAATTTTATAAACATTTATATTGTTTGAAACAATTTGAAACCAATCTTTACAAACTAATGATAGCTTTAATATTAATTGATTTAATTCAATATTAATTTCAAAATATTCTAAACCATTAAATTTATTTTTATTTTTACTATAATAATTTATAAATCGACATAATTTAAAAACAATTGAATTTTGAATATATGTTGGTAATTTTGAAAAATTATTATTATTATTATTATTTTTATTATCAAAGATGTAATTTGATATATTTTTTATAATGCTTTTCATTTTACTATTTTGGGGTGCTATAAATAATCAATTTAAATAAAATTAAAAAAAATATATGTATTTCCACACTGTTTATTATTAAAATAAGATTGTGATATAAATATCTGAGAATTTTAAAAAAAAAAAAAAAAAAAATTAAAAGAAACATAATTTTATTAAAAAACTCAAAAAAATATCTTTTTTATATTTATAAAGTTATTTTTTGTTATAATAACTTTCTGAAAAAATCTTTTATTGATCTTTATTTTAAATAAATATTTTCAATCCTTTAATAATTTCAATAAAATGTTTAAGGTTAAATGTTTTTTTTTTTAATTGATTATTTTTTTTATTTTGTTTAAATTAATTTTTTCATTGATATTTTTTTTTTATTTATATGTTTAAAATTTGGTATATCTTTGGCCATAAAAATGATGTTTTTTTGGCTATAATATTATTTAATCCTATTTTCTTTCAAATAAAATTAATCAAAAACCCAAAAAAAAAAAAAAAAAACAGGAAAAACGAAATGGTACAACCCAACCCTTTAGATGGTTTTTTTTTTTTTTTTTTTTTTATTTTTCTAATTAAAAAATTTAAAGTATAAAATGATAAATTTTAAATTTTTTTAAAATCATTACTTTTATAAACTCAAATTTAAAAAATATATATAAAAAAAATGGACGGTGAAGATGTTCAAGCTTTAGTTATTGATAATGGTTCTGGTATGTGTAAAGCCGGTTTTGCTGGTGATGATGCTCCACGTGCTGTTTTCCCATCAATTGTTGGTCGTCCAAGACATACTGGTGTTATGGTTGGTATGGGTCAAAAGGATTCATATGTTGGTGATGAAGCTCAATCAAAGAGAGGTATCTTAACCCTTAAATATCCAATTGAACATGGTATTGTTACCAATTGGGATGATATGGAAAAAATCTGGCATCATACTTTCTACAATGAACTCCGTGTTGCTCCAGAAGAGCATCCAGTACTCTTAACTGAAGCACCATTAAATCCAAAAGCAAATAGAGAGAAAATGACTCAAATCATGTTTGAAACCTTCAACACTCCAGCTATGTACGTTGCAATTCAAGCCGTTTTATCATTATATGCATCTGGTCGTACCACTGGTATCGTTATGGATTCAGGTGATGGTGTATCACACACTGTACCAATCTATGAAGGTTATGCATTACCACATGCCATCTTACGTTTAGATTTAGCAGGTCGTGATCTCACTGATTACATGATGAAAATCTTAACTGAACGTGGTTACTCATTCACAACCACCGCTGAAAGAGAAATCGTTAGAGATATCAAAGAGAAATTAGCATACGTTGCATTGGATTTCGAAGCTGAAATGCAAACTGCTGCCTCATCATCATCATTGGAGAAATCATATGAATTACCAGATGGTCAAGTTATCACAATTGGTAATGAACGTTTCCGTTGTCCAGAAGCACTCTTCCAACCATCATTCTTGGGTATGGAGTCAGCTGGTATTCATGAAACCACTTTCAATTCAATCATGAAATGTGATGTTGATATTCGTAAAGATTTATATGGTAATGTTGTATTATCAGGTGGTACAACTATGTTCCCAGGTATTGCTGATCGTATGAACAAAGAATTAACCTCATTAGCACCATCAACAATGAAAATTAAAATCGTTGCACCACCAGAACGTAAATACTCTGTTTGGATTGGTGGATCTATTTTAGCTTCACTCTCAACTTTCCAACAAATGTGGATTTCAAAAGAAGAATATGATGAATCTGGTCCATCAATTGTTCATAGAAAATGTTTCTAAACAAATACTAATTTTTAAATATGTAAATTATAAAATAAATTGTTGTTAAAATTTAAAAGTTTTTTTTTTTTTTTTTTTTGTTATTTTTAAATTTTGTATTTATAATTGTTTTTATTTTTTATTTTTTATTTTTTTTTAAGATTACGAAAAAAAAAAAAAAAAAGAATAAATACAGAAAATTGATCACTCTGATTTTTTTAATTTTTTTTTTGGTTCTGTTTCATTTTCGAAGTGTTTAAGAACGCTGTTTTTTTTTTCGTTTTCGAAATGTTTTAAAACAATTTTTTTTTTTTTTTTTTTTTCAAAATGAGTCATCACTATGATAAAATGTTGATTAATTAAATTCTTTTTTTTTTTTTTTTTTTACTTATTTGAGTCACAATCTAATTTAATAAATCTTCTTTAATATAGTTTTTCAATTTACATTCTTGATAATAAATTATACCTTCTAAATATAATTTTATTTAAATTTAAAAAAAAAAAAATCAAATTTCTCGAACCAATTGATTTTTTCATTCTGTGCTGTTTGGATGGTAAAGGGAGTGGAAAAAAAATTTTAAAAAAATCAAATTTCAGAACACAATTGCTGCCCATTTTGATTTTTTGGATATTTTTATTTAATTTAATTTAAAATTTTTTAAATTTTTTTTTTTTCATTACAATTATTTTATTTTTAATTTTTTTTTTTTTTCTCATCTTTTTTTTTTTTTTTTTTTTTTTTTTCTTTTTTTTTTTTCTTTTCAAAACAGTTGATTATGTGTAAATAAATTAAAATATAAATTTTTTATTTTTCTGTAATCTCATACATTAAACATTTTCCCACACATCAACAACAATTCCCCCATTTGGTTAATAGTCATCAAAAATAATTTTTTTAAAAAAAAAAAAAAAAAAAAAAAAATAATAAAAAAAAAAAAAAAAAAAAAAAAAGAATAATCAAAAAAGACAATAATAAAAAAAATCAAAATACGCTTCTATTTTTGTATATATATATATTATAGTACAATTTGTAATATTTTTAAAATATAAATTAAAAAAACAAAAACAAAAATAAAAATATATAAAAAAAAAAAAAAAAAAAAAAAAAAAAAAACAAAAAACAAAAAAGGGTTATTTAAACAAATTTCATTTTATTATAATAATAAAAATATTCACATAAAACAAAAATAAAAAAAAAAAAAAAAAAAAAATACAAGACAAAAATAGAATACCTCAAAAAAGGAAATAAAAATGTTTTTAAAGTTTAAAAATATTTTTTTTATAGTTTTAACACTATCAATAGTATTTAATGGTTTAATAGTAAATTCTAAAAATATCCATATTAATAATAAAAATAATAATAATAATAATAATAATAAGGATTTATCATCATCTGAATCAGGATCTAGTAGTGATATAAATCCATATATTTCACAATATAATTCTGAAAGGGAAACATTAGTAAATCAAGAGAATCAAATTAAATTAGGGTCAAATACTCCATTTAATTCAAAGGAACAACAAGCAAATACAATTTTTTTAAATATTTTACAAAATGAAGAATTAAGTTTTTCAAATAATGACCCATCTGGTGTTAATTTTTTTATTGTAAGTAATTAAAAAAAAAAAAAAAAAAAAAAAAAAAAAAAAATAATAATAAAAAATATTAATTTTATTTATTTAATTAAAGGAAAAACAAATTATTGAAAATGAATCAACAATTTTTAAAATTATTCAAAATATGCCAAAAGGTAGTGCATTACATGTTCATCAAGATTCTAGTGCTACATATGATTATTTAATATCAGTTGGTAGTTATTTACCAAATTGTTATATTTATTTAACTTATGATGTAAATGATGCAAATAATGGTACATTCCATTTCTATGATAGTCAACCAACTGATAGTAATTGGAAATTATTATCAACAATTAGAGAGGGTGTTTCAAATGTTGAATCATTTGATCAACAACTTTTAGACTCTTTGACATTAATTGGTCAAGATTATGGTGACTATGTCTCACTTTGGAGAAAGTTTGATGGAATATTTGGTAGAGTTAATGGATTGGTAACTTATTTACCAATTGCCACAGGTTATATGGAGCATTTGTTCCAACAAATGATTCAAGATGGTGTTCAACATATTGAGGTTAGAAAGTGTTTTGGAGATTTCTATGACCTAACCGGTAAAATCTATGATGATTATTGGTTCGTCCAAACTATGGAAGAATTAGTACTAACAACAAGACAAAAATATAATATGTCTGAATTTGCACTTAAAATTATTGGTTGCAATGGCAGACATAATAACCAATCGGTGGTGTATGATGCAATGGTAATGTCATTGGATTTAAGAAATAAATACCCATCAACCTTTGTCGGCTATGATTTGGTCGGTCCAGAGGATGAGGGTTACCCATTAATCTATTTCATTGAGCAATTTGCAGAAATTAAAAAATTAGGTTACCAATACCAATATCCATTGGATTATTACTTCCATGCTGGTGAAACTATTCTATACAATAATACAAATCTATATGATGCTATACTTTTAAATACTAAAAGAATCGGCCACGGTATTCAGTTACCAAAACATCCACTATTGATGGATTTAGTATTAAAGAATGATATTGGTATTGAAATTTGTCCAATTTCAAATCAAATCCTTCAATATGTTTCTGATATGCGTGCTCATCCAGGTTTGGATTTATTAAATAGAGGTTTACCAGTTACTATCTCACCTGATGATCCTGCAATCTTTAATTATGGTGGCCTAAGTTATGATTTCTTTGAACTCACTTATTCTTGGGGTTTAAATCTTCAACAATTAAAACAATTAGCAATCAATTCAATTAATCATTCAAATACTTTTAATCAATCCGAATATAATTTACTCTATAATGCTTGGGAAGTAAAATGGTTTAATTTTATTGATTATATCATTAATACTTATTCAAATATTTAAAAAAAAAAAAAAATAATAAAAAAAAAAAAATAAAAAAATAAAAAAAAAATAATAATAATAATCAAAATAATATAAATTCAAATTTAATAATATTAAAAAAAAATTAAAAAAAATAAATAATTGTAAAAAAACTACAATAAATAATTAATTTTTATCAAATTTAATTTTTGTAATTATCAAAAAATTTTATACCGTTGATTTTTTTTTTTTTTTTATTTTTAATTATTTTCACACCAAACACACCACCCCATTTTGAGATGTAAAAATACTTTTTTTTTTATTATTATAATTTTTTTTTTTTTTTTTTTTTTTTTTTTTTTTTTTTTTTTTTTTTTTTTTGATGACAATTTAAATTAATATTAATTTGAAAAAATACTTTTTAATTTTGTAAATTTTTTAATTCATTCCTTCTATTAATAAAAAAAACAATAATAAAAATAAATAAATAAATAAGTAAATAAATAAATAAATAAATAAATAAATAAATAAATAAATAAATAAATAAATAAATAAATAAATAAATATATAAATAGGTAAATAAATAATGAAATGTTACAAAAAACAAAAATAATAACAAATAATAATAATAATAATAATAATAATAATAATAATAATAATAATAATAATAATAATAATATTAATAATAATAATAAAAATAATAATAGTAATAATAATAATAATAATAATAATATTAGTAGTAATAAAAATATTTCAATAAATTTAAAGAAATTATTTCCATTTTATTTACAACTTCAAATTATTGAAAATTTAATTGACTATTTATTAATTAAAAATAATAGTAAAAAAATTGAATTTAATAATAAATATCAAAAAGAAAGGTTTCAAATAAATTTCAATGAAATATTATATTATTGTATGGTTTCTAAAAAATGGTTTAATTCAATTTCTTTAATAATTTCTAATAATATAATTTCAAATAATATTATTGATTATTGGTTTAAAAAAGAAATTTTAAATAATTCATTGGATGATAGTTCACAAGATTGGAATAAAAAATATTTTAATTTGGATTTTGAAAATAATGAAATTTTTATTTATATTTTAAATAAAAATTTAAATAATAATAAAATAAATAAATTAAAAATTAATCAAGGAATTTTTTCAATAATTAATATAAATTCAAAATTAATTTATAATTATATAAATGAAAAAATTTTATTTATAAATAAATTTAATCCAAATATTAATTATTATAATAATAATAAAAATAATATTAATAATAACAATTTAAAAGAATTTTCAAGAATTATTGTAATTGAAACTGAATTAGTTGATTTATTAAATTTAGAAAATAAAAATAATAAATTACCAAATAATTTAGAAATGGAAATAACAGTTTCAGAAATGGATGGTGATACTAGTAATTTAACATTTGAAAATTACCAAAAAAAAGAAATTAGCCAATTAAATGTTTATGGTAATTATCCACTAGGTGAAATTATGAAATGTTTAAAACCATTAAAATTATTTAATTCTCAATTATTTTGGCATGCTCATATTAATAATCATCATGATTATATTAATATTTTTAATTATTCAAATCAATTACAATCCTTATATATTGGTTTCGTTGAACCATTTCAACTTTCATTAATTAGTAAACAATTATTAAATTTAAATACATTATCATTTTCAATTCATTATGATACTTTAAAATTAAATAATAATAATAATAATAATAATAATAATAATAATAATTTAAATAATAATAATTTAAATAATAATTTAAATAAAATTTGGGAAAATAATGAAAATAATGATGAATTTAAATTACATTCAGAATGGAGAAAATTATTTGTTGAAACATTATCAAATAATAAAACAATTAAAAATTTAATAATTTCAGGATTTTATTGTGGTTGTTTAGATAAATTTTGTTTAAATAATAAAAGAAATAATAATAATGGTGATGAAATTATTTCAAATGGATTTAAAATTTTATTTTCAAATAATACAACTATTAATTATTTGAAATTGTCTAGTTTAGATATTGACATTTTTGCATTATCTGGTTTACCTAATAATAAATCTATAAAAACAATTGTTTTAAAAGAACGCTCATTTAGACAATTTCAAAATTTAACAATTGAACATTTATTTTTAAACGTTTTAATTAATTCAACTTGTAATGTTAG
>NC_007088.5:5354805-5362305 GCF_000004695.1 Dictyostelium discoideum AX4
TTATACTTCTTGAACCATAATTAATACCACATCTACCTGTTAATAAATCCTGTGGCATTTTATCCAAAACGTAATTATATTGTTCTAATGTTACTGCACAATATAGTGGATTTGGGTCGTTTCTATCATTTTCATTTTCATTTAAATTATTATTATTATTATTATTATTATTATTATTATTATTATTATTATTATTATTATTATTATTATTATTATTATTATTATTATTATTATTATCGAGTGAAGGGTTTATTAATATATTATTAACAAACTTTTTAAAATCTTGAAATGGTAAAATTGAGAAAAATTGAAAACCATTTTGAAATTTTGATTTAAAATCTGACCAATTCTCTAAAATGAAACGAAATTGATAATGTGAAAAATAA
Source organism: Dictyostelium discoideum AX4 (assembly GCF_000004695.1). Taxonomy (NCBI): domain Eukaryota; phylum Evosea; class Eumycetozoa; order Dictyosteliales; family Dictyosteliaceae; genus Dictyostelium; species Dictyostelium discoideum. Next base: position 5,355,192 of record NC_007088.5, read on the forward strand.
CCAAAACTTTGGCGATCAAAGTTGTAGAATGAGTTTTTATAATCACCTGGATGATTTTTTTTAAAATATGAAATGATTTCATAGTTGCCAATAAAAAAAGGTAATAGTTGAGATGCTCTTATCAAATCTCTATTAAAAAGGTATAGACATATATCGAGTGAATTAACTTTTTCAAGTAAGTAACTATCCATTGAAAACACTGGTATATTTGGATAAATTTTGAAAAGATATTCAAGTAATTCTAAATTATTTTGAGATAAAACTATTGAAAAAAGTAAAATAGGTGATAATTTAAAATTTTCAGTAATTCCTTTATTCATTATATCACTGACTGCAGTTTTGATAAATTCTTTCTTTATTTCCAATTGATCGTTTTTTGAGCAATATAAAAAAAGATTTTTAATATCTTTATTTGAATCAATTGAATAATTGCCAAACCAAGCTGAAACAATTGGATAATAATTTTTATCAGAATTAAAAAATATTTTATTATATTTTCCCATATAGAAATGATAATTAATTTCAATTTTATTACCACTAAAAAACAATAACATTTTAAATAAATCTTTGATTTCTTGATGCTCAATGTTGCTTTCTAAATTACCAATTTCCATTAAATATTCTTTAGTGTTTTCATATTTTAATTTTATTTTATTTAATTCTTCAATTGACAATGGTTTAAAATCATTTAAATCTAATGTTTTAAAAGTATTAATATTGAATCTATGTGTTGATTGATTTGAAAAGTATTTAAAACTTTCAAGATTATTAATTTCTTGAATAATTGATGAATCTAATGAATTTAAAATATGGTTTAGATGAATACATCTATCAATAACTGTTTTAAGCTTTTTAGTGAAAATTTGAAAATCAAATAAATTTCTAAGGAATTTTACAAATTCTTGAGGATTTACAATTGATAAAGGTGGTGAATTACTATTTAATACATTTTGAATAAATTTAATTTTTAAATATCTTTTTGAATCATGTAAAAAACTATCTAAAATAATAGTTGACCAATATTTATCAATTAATTCTTTTGTTAAAAAGTTGGTTGTTGTTGTTTTTTTTGTTGTAGTTGTTGTTACTAATAACATTTCTTTATAAATAAATTCAGCTACTATGAAAGAGTTTGTTTTAAATGCTTTTATAAAATCATTTAATACTTCTAAAGTAGTTGGAATATAATATCTATAATTAATCAATACTTTAAACATTGCTAAATTATCATAGACAATTGAAAAATGAATAATCTTTGAAATTGAAATTGGTCTTATTGGTGTTTTTTGAGATGAAAGTGGAATTTCTAAAACTGATTTTTTAATTGGTTCTATTGTTGAAAATAATTCATCAGTTGATGAAACTTCAAAATAATATGAATAATTTTCAAATAATTTTGAAAAGAATTCCACATCATCTTTAAAAACATTAAAGATTGATAACTTTGGATAACAAATACTGTAATCATCATATTGGTCATATAAATCATTATGATAAATTCCACCATAATTAAATTCAAATTCTTTTGGTCTATTATTATTATCATCATTATTATTATTATTATTATTATTATTATTATTATTATTATTATTATTATTATTATTATTATTATTATTATTAATTTCATTTTTACCATAATCAAAAAAACAATCAGGATGAGAATTATTAAAAATTAACATTTGATCATTTTTCAATACTTTTTCTCTTAATAAACCTAAATGACTAAATCTAATCATCCATTCACTATAAATAATTTCCTCGTATGAATAACAACCCAATCTAAATTGACTTTTTATCATTTCTAAAATCTTATATTTTAAATAATTGTTTCTAAAAACTTTCCAAAATAATTTTTCATCATTTTCCATTGGATGTAAATATTTATTTAAAACTTTATTATTTACATCTTTTTTTTCTTTTTTATTTTTATTTTTTTTATTTTTATTATTTTTTAAAACCATTTTTTTTTTTTTCATAAAACCAAAATCAAAATAAAAAAAAAAAAACAAAACGAAATCAAAATAATAAAAAATAAAAAAAATAAAAAAAAAAAAAGTAAGATATTTTAAAAAATCATTCCCATTTATTTCCTTTTCATTTTTAAAAAAAAATTAAATGAATTATAATCATTTATGTGATATTCCAACTACTAAAGTTTAAACAAAAGTTTATTTTTTCTATTTTTTTTTTTTTTTTTTTTTTTATTTTTTAAAAAACTTCCCTATTTTATGAAAATTAGAAATAAAAAATAAAAATAAAAATATAAAAAATAAAAAAAATAAAAAAAATAAAAAAAATTTAAAAAAAAAGTGTTTTTGTTTTATTTTTTTATTTTTTCAATGATTTGGTTTTTTGTTTTTTTTTATTTTATTTTTTTTTTTTTTTTTGGAGCTTCTCACACACCAAATAGCAACATGATTAAAAATTTAATTATCTTTGTTTTTATTTTTAATTTATATATTAATTCAGTTTATTCAGAAATAGATATAAAATGGAACTATTGTCAAACTGAAAATGTATGTGTGTAAACAAATGATATTATATTATATATATATTTATATTTTAATTAAATTAAAATCATCATTTCATTAAAACTCAAAATAAAAATTAAAATAAAAATAAAAATAAAAAATAAAAAATAAAAAAAAAAAAAAGTGTTCAGAAGATCCATCACGTGAAACTTGCCTAAGTAAATTATTTGAAGGTGGATCAAAATATTCATATATAAATATACCAGATTATCCAACCAATGTAACTGTATTAAATAAATTATATTCATTTACATATTATGAAAATGAAAAATTACTTCAAGTTAGTGGTGGATATAATACAACCAAACCATATTCAACCAATTATACATTTCCATTCATTGCAGAAACAACTAACCTCTATGAGGATGAAACTTGTGTAATCATTGATCAAACAGAATGTTATTTAGCTGTTGTTTGTGATATCAATGATAGTGATAGAAATAAACGCTTGGCAATTGCTTTAGGTGTAATTTTACCAATTTTAGCTTTATTAGTTGGGGTTTTTGCTTTCATTATCTATAAAAGATATAAAAATAAAAAAGATGGTTATTTACCAGCAAGTACAATAGAAATTAATTAGTTTAAACAGGAAAAAAAAAATAAAAAAATAAAAAATATATTGAAAAAAAAAAATGGAAAAAAAAAAAAATGGAAAAAATAAGTGAAACTATTAAGTTAAAAATAGAACTTTATCAACATAAAAACCAAAAATAAAGGAAAAAAAAAAAGAAAGAAAACACCATTATTATTATTAAAACATATTCAATATTTGAAGAAAGAAAAAAAAAAAATTTTTAAAGTAATAAAAGAAAATAAAAGAATAAAAATAAAAGAAATTTTAAACTTTTTTAAATAAATTTATGTTTTTTTTTTTTTATATTATATATATTTATTTATTTATATATTTTTTTTTTTTATTTATTTTTTAAAGTTTAACAATATCAAAAAATGGTTGAAGATCTTTGTTGTAAGAGATTGCAGTTTGGGTAATTTTTGAGAAATCTTTTTCAGTAAAGAAACCTTGAACACCAACTTTGTTATCAACAAACAATTGAGCAGCTTTCTTTGGATCTTCAAATTGGAGTATAAATTCAAAGAGAATCTTTGGAATGGAAGAACCACAATCATCCAAAACCTTTGTGAAAGCATTGGCAAATTGTGTAATGGTGATGAGACCCTCTTGATTTAATACAAAACTATAGAATACAGAAGCGACCGATTTAAAGGCAGATGGACGATCTTCGAATAAATCTGGTAATGAAGAGATGAACAATTCATAACCACTCTTGAATTGAGCTGTTGTGAAAAGTTTTTTATCAAAAACCGAGGCAAAGATTAATTTCTTGATCAATGGCTCATCCTTTTGTTTGGAACATGCAGTACTGATCAATTGTGAGATAACATGTGGATAAAGATCTGTTGATGGAACATAACTCTTTACACATTCCATAAACTCTTCTTCATCTTTAAGTTCTAAGAATTCATTAATACTATCAGTGATTGATGTTGATACAGCATCCCATTTCTTTTGAATTTCTGAATTGGCTGAATTATTTGAAGTTGAATTATTACTATTCATATTATTCATATTATTATTATTCATATTGTTATTCATATTGTTATTCATATTACCCATTGGACCTCTATTATAATTATTATTGTTGTTGTTCATCATATTATTACCACCACCAAAATGTTGTTGTTGCTGCTGTTGATTATTATAATTATTATTATATGGATATGGTTTTGGTTGGAATTGAGCAGGTGGTTTAATGCCTGGAGCATTTTTATTATAATTCATTGGAGGAGCCATCATTGGTTTAACATTTGGACCACCGAAATTGAATGAAGCATTAAACATATTTTTAACATTTGAGGTATTCTTTACACCGGTTGGATTAGATTTACGATTATCTTCTTGTTTATTTTGAGTAGCTTCAACTTCTTTGAGAGTTTTAGCGGATTCATCAACCTTAAGAGTCCAATTGCTATTCTTTAAATCCATGACATTTTGAATGAGGAAACGAATACGTTGAGAGAGTGTTTGAGAGTTATCGACCAATTGTTGCATTCTTTGGAAATAAGATGTCAAATATTTAGAGGCTTGTTCATTTTGACTAAGAGTTTTACCAACGATGGATAAGAGTTTACAGAAACATTCCAATTTAATTTCGGATGGACGTTGAAGTTCACCAATCAATGAGACCATAATACCATGAACGATCTTTTCTGATAACATTTGTTGTTTAAACAATTCACCAATGAATTTGATGAGACCAAAGATACGTTTTCTCTCTTTGAATTGACCTTCTTCGAAATCAGTTTTCTCCTCTGGTTTCAAATCCTCTGGTACTTTATCGACGGTTTCAAATGGAATCTTTTCATATTCCTTTTGACAAGTAGAGAGTAAAAGAGTTCTAAAAACTGCTTTGACATTATGTTCTTGATCGAATTCATCTCTTTGTTTGTTGCTCATCTTATGGTAGTTTTCGGTTTCAATGACACCAATCTTTTCAAAGACTGCTCTCTTGGCAATCTCTTTTTTAACCTTTTCAAATTCAAAGATTTTCTTACATAAATTGGTGTACATAGTACAGAATTTACTTTCATTGAGTGCTTTGTCAAAGATTAAATCAATGGTACCTTTGTGAACTTTTTCATCATCTACAATACCAAGCTCCAATAACTCTTCAGTGAGAACATCGAATTTCTCTGGTGTAATCTTATTGAGAATGAAATTTGCCTTTCTCAATACCTTTTGACTGTCATCCAATGCATTGACTTTGGTTGGAACCCAACGTTTTTCATTGACTGGTTGAGAAGAGATTGATGGTTGAACTGGATCTCTAGAGAAGGTGATACCATAGGTTGCTTGTTGTGGTTGGTATGGATTTGGTTGTAAAGTTGGTGGTGGCATACCTTGTTGAATTTGTTGTTGGTATTGATAACCTGGTGCATATTTATTAAAGTTTGGATTACCTTGTTGTTGTTGTTGTTGACCTTGAACTTGGTTGTTATAGTTCTTTGGTGGATATTTCATATTCATTTGTGGTGGATATTTCATATTCATTTGTGGTGGATAGTTTGGATTCATATTCATACCACCCATACCCATGTTTTTGTTTTGTTGATTACCACCAATCTTATTGCCTGATCTATTCAATTGATTTTGATTGGTATTGGTTTCAATTTGATTCTTCAAATCCTTTAATGGACCAGTTGGTTCTTCCATTGATTTTGGTTTGAGACTCATCATCAATTCCTTTGAATAAACAATTTTTTCACCACTATTTCTAAATACCAATGATGTAGCTGGTGTAATAGAAGTTGATGAATCAGATGATTGAACAATATTGAAATCTTCTTCTCCTTTCTTTTCCCATTCTTCAAGTTCTTCTTCAACCTTACCATTTGTTGTTGTTGCTGCAGCTGTAGTTGATACAGTTGCTGTAGTGGTTGAATCAGTTGATTCTTTTTCAACAGTAGTACTAGCAGCAGTTGAATCAGTAACTGGAGTTTCTGGTTTAACAATTGGCTCCTCTTTCTTTTCAGTTACTGGAGTTACTGGTGTCTCTTCTTGCTTTTTCTCTTCAGCAACAATGATTGGTTCTTCTTTGGTGTCGGTAGTAGTAGATTCAACAACTGATGGCTCTTCTTTAATTGGTTCTACCTTGGCTGGTTCTTCTTTTGTTGGTTCTTCATTTGTTGGTTCTTCCTTTATTGGTTCTTCCTTTGTTGGTTCCACTGGTGGTTGGACTTCAGTTGGTTTAACCTCTTCTTTTGGTTGCTCTTCCTTGGTTGTTTCCACTGGTGATTGAACTTCAGTTGCTGGAGTGGTGGTTGAAGTTTCAGCTTCTGGTGTAGTGGTGGTAGTGGTAGTATCAGTAGTAGTAGTGGTGGTGGTGGCGGCGGCAGTGGTGGTAGCAGCAGCAGTAACAACATTTGATTTGTCTGGAGTTGTAGTACTTGAGACAGAATCAACGGTAGTAGGAGTTGAAGGTTTACTAGTAGTTTCAGCTTCAGTGGTTGACTCTGCTTTTGAAGATGGAGTGGCAGGTGTTGAAGTTGTGGTTGAAGCAGCATCTTGTTTAATTGGGGTAGTTTCACCAGATTGTTTATTCTTTCTCAAATTAACATTACCACTACTGAATGAAGTGACATAACCACTACCTGAAGGAGTTGAGCTGCCATTAGCATTGGTTGGTGATGATGATGATGATGATGTATTTGAAGTTGGTAAGACTGTCGAGTTTGTTGAAGATTTTGGTGGTGATGTAATGATGACCTTTTCATTGGTTTTTGGATCAATAATTTCCAATGTTTTCTTCACTGTAGTTTGAGGAATCATTTGATTAACCACTGGCACAACTGGTGGTTGTCCATAATAAGGATATGGAGGTTGTTGTTGAAAATACATTTGTTGTGGATTTGGATATATTGGCTTACCAAATTGTTGTGGAGGAATCACATATTGAGGTGAATGTTGAATTGGTGTTCTCTTCTCTGGTGTAAATCCTTTAATGTTATTTTGATGTTGATGTTGTTGTTGTTGCTCTTCCAAACTTGGCGGTGCTGAATGAGTT
>NC_007088.5:5364805-5372305 GCF_000004695.1 Dictyostelium discoideum AX4
TTTTTTATTTTTATTTTTTATTTATTTTTTTTTTTTTTAAATTTTTTTTAAAGTGTAAAAAAAAATGGTGATTGATCTGTTTGAAAATCAAATTTTATTTTTAAAAATAAAAAAAAATTAAACACAAAAACATCAAAAGATTTTTTTTAAAATCTTCTTTTAATTTTATTTTATTTTATTTTATTTTAATCCTTAATTTTTTTTTTTTTTTTTTTAAACTTTATAAAAAAAAAAAAAAAAAAAAAAAAAAAAAAAAATTGTTGTCAGATTCAAGAGATAAAATGAATTATTATTTTTTTTATATGTTTTTTAATTAATATTTTATAATTTAATTATCTTAATATATACTTTTTTTTTTTTAAAAAAAAAACTTTAGAATTAATAAAAATAAATATTTTATTTATAAAAAAAAAAAATAAAAATTTATAAAATATTATATTTTCACATTAAAATTTATTTTATTTTTCTAATTGGTATATGTTTTATTCTAAATAATTACCTTCTTTTATAATATTAGGTTTAATAAATTAATATTTCCAAATGGAGAAATTAATTCAAATAAATAAGCAAAGAATTAATGAAGAATCTGGGTAATTTGGAATTCTAAAATATTCTAGTTATAGTCAGCCCTGAGAGGAAATAATTTATTAATTTCAATTTGATTGGAAATTAAATAAAAAAAGAAAGGCCCATTTCTTAATTAAAGGAATCAGATTTTAAAAAAAAAAATTCAAATAAACTAATTAATAACCATTCCTAATTTTCATTCAAATCTGGAAATACATAATTTTTATTTTTTTAATTTTTTATTTTTTTATTTATTTTTTAACCCAAAAAAAAAAAAACATCTTATTTTTTTTTTTTAAATTCATTAACAAAATTTTTTTTATTTTTTTTATTTTTTTATTTTTTTTTGGACGTGTTCAATCCAAGCGAAAATTTTATATTAATTATAAAAAAAAAACCCATTTAATAACATAGAATAAAAAGTATTATTCAAAAAAAAAAAAAGAAAGAAAAGAGGAAAGAAAAAAAGAAAGAACGAAAGAAAAAAAAAGAAAGAAAGAAAAGAAAGAAAAAAAAAAAAAAAAAAAAAGAATATAAGAAATAAAAGAATTATATAATGAATAAAAATTGGTTTGGAGGATTTTTAAACAATGTCAAACAAACAAGTGGATCATCTAGTGGGGGTAGTGGTGTAAACAATGTATCAGTTGAACCATTAATGGATAAAATTCAAGATGCGTCATCAACTATTGAAGTTAAAAAAGAGGCAGTAACCCAGTTATCAAGTATTAATAGAAGTTGTCATCAAGCAGTTGGTGCAAGAATGTCTGTACTCACAAATTTATTAGAACAAAATAAAGATGATATCGAATTAGTCCGTGAAATCATTCAAATTCTTACCTTAATTATGACAACTTTACCAGTATGTAAAAATATATCCTCATACATATATATATATATATATATATATATATATATATATATATATATATATTCATTTACTAATTCCTTAATATATATAAAACAAAATTTTTATAGAAAGATGATAATATTATTGAAATTCACAATACAGAGTTATTTATTAGTGTTAAAAGTAATTTTGTAGTTATTTGTGATCTTTTAAAGGTCAATGATTATTATATTAAATATTATATTGCAAGATTTTTAGTTATCCTCATCAAAAATAGATTCGATGCTGTACAAGAAGCAATATTATCATGTCCAATGTCAATGCCAAATATAATGTCATTATTACTTGATAAAAGAGAAGTTATTAGAAATGGTAAAAATGAATTCCTAAGAAAAAAAAAAAAAAAAAAGTTTTTAATTTATTAACTTTTTATAATACAATTATTATTATTATTATTTATAGAGGCATTATTAATTATTTTGGAATTAACAAAATCTAATCAAGAAATTCAAAAGATTGTTGCATTTGAAAGTGCATTTGAAATATTATTAGATATTATTAAAAGGGAAGGTTTATCAGAGGGTGGTGTAATTGTAAATGATTGTATCTTAGTTTTAAATAATCTATTAAAAGGAAATGTTTCAAATCAAGTATGTAAAAAAAAAAAAAAAAAATATACAGAACATATGGGTTCATATTAAAAAAAAAAAAAAAAAAAAAATTTATTAATTATTTTTATATTTAGAACTTTTTTAGAGAAACTGGATGTATTCAAGGATTATCACCATTATTAGAAGTTCAAAATACAGATATGTGGATATTATCAGATAATAAATTTAATATTATAATGTCAACATTGGATATAATTTTAACATTGGTAGAGAGAAATAATGTTAGTACACCACCAAATCAACATGTTATTTCACATAGTGGTATAATGAATTTAATCATTCGTTTAGGGTTGGGTAAAATGTCATCACAAGTGATTCGTAGTAAAAGTTTATATACATTGGGAGAGATCATTCATTTGAATCCAGAGAATATCTCTGAATTTAGTGGTGTAACAATGAAGAGTGAAGTTTCAAAGCAAAGTCAAACTGCATTACTTCGTTTAACTACAGTTATGTTATATAGTAAAGATATCATTGAAAAAGCTGCTGCTTTTCATGTTTTTAAATCATATTTATATAATAATGAAGAAGCTCAAATGGCATTAGCTTCAACTATAATTTCAGATTCATCTAATAATAATAATAATAATAATAATAATACAACTAGTGGTGATTCGACATCATCATCAAATAATACAAATTCAAAATCAAATTCACCAATTGATCAACAACAAAAATTACAATTAGAATTTGAAAATTTATCAATTGGTCAACATCTTTATAAGGCATTATTTAGTTGGGAAACACCAATACAAGGTAAACCATTTGATATTTCTTGTTTTTGGTTTGCAAGTGTTGTATTGTTATATATGTTAAAGGATTCAATTCATACTAAAGAACAACTTTTAAAGATGCCATTGGAGGTTCCAAAATCATCAGCAGAAGCTCAACAACCTGTAACTTTATTCACAAAATTAATGGCTTGTTTAATGGCTACCAAGAAACAAGATATTGATCCAACTATTAAAATTGGTTTATTGAAATTATTGGCAGTTTGGTTAGCTGATTCTCCAAAAAGTATAAAAATATTTTTCGACGGTAATCAACATTTAGCATTCTTGGTTGAAATTATTTTATCACCTTTACCAACTGGTAGCTCCACAGTTGGTAATCCAAATTTACATTCACATATTCAAGGTTTGTGTACATTGATTTTAGGTATTTGTGCTCAATATATGGATGATGAAACTGCAGAGAAAAATAAATCAAATCTTAGTTCAATCATTAATCATCGTATCACTGTAAATACTTTTAAAGAGAAATTAGATTCATTAAGAAAATCAGATTCATTTACAAACGCTGAACAAGGTGAAGAATCTTTTGATCCTTCAAGTACTGCTGCTAAAACAATTATACTTTATGATTTTGATTTCACTATGTTCTTTAAAGATGTTTATGATAAAATTAGACATATTGGTACTAATATTAATAAACCAAGACCTGGTAAAAGACCACAACAACCAACTACCACTACCAATACTACACAACAACAACAACAACAACCACCATCTCAACAACAACCACAACAACAACAACAACAACAACAATCATCACCACAATCATCTTCACCTTTAATTCAACAAAAATATGATCACACAACTACTCCTAATAATAATGGTTCACCACAATCACCACCAATTCAAACTGTACAACAACTTGATAATTCAATTGAATTTAATAATTTAAAAAAAGTGAATAATGAATTGATTGAACAGTTAACTGGTATTAAATTACAATATCAACAATTACAACAACATTCAAATCAACAACAACAATTACATCAAAATCAATTACAACAATTACAACAACAATTATCTACTCAAGTACCACTACCACAATCATCATCACCACCACCACAACAAACAACATCCGGTGCCTCTGAACAAGAGTTATTACAATTATTAGAAGATAAAGATAAGGAAATCTCCTCTTTAAGTGATGCAGTTTATAAATTGGAGGATATTGTGGTTGCTAAAGATGATCAAATTGAAGAAATTAATAATATTATTGAACAATTGAAACAACAATTACAACAATCACAACAACAACAACAACAACAACAGCAACAACAATCATCTTCTTCATCATCACCATTTGGAAATGGTGGTAATGGATTGGATTCTTCGGACTACTTTGAACTTTTACGTCTTAGACAAGAAAATGAACCAACTCAAAGTCGTGTTCGTCAATTAGAAAATGAAGTTTCTCAATTAAATCAAAAAATAATTTATTTAACAAATGAAAATCAATTGATTCAACAACAAAAAGAAGATGCTCTCAAAAAGGTAAGTTTTTTTTTTTTTTTTTTTTTAACAAAATAAATAAAAAAAAAAAAAATTAAAAAATTAAAAAACTAATTACATTATTCCAATAGATAACCTCATCACCAACCTCTAATAATAAAAATGAACCAAATTCATTAAAATTGGCAAAATTAGAAGGTGAATTATCAGAGATGAAAATTAAATACGAATCATTAATTAAAGAACAAGATGAAGTTTTATCTTATTCAACAAAGATTGAACTTGAAAACTCAAATTTAAAGAATCAACTTTCAAAACTTCAACAATAGACTAAAAGCAATAAAAAAAAAAAAATAAATAAAAATTAAGTTTGGAAACCAAAAAAAAAAAATAAATAAAAAAAAAAAAACTTTTGTTTGGAAACCAAAAAAAAAAACTTTTTGTGTTTGGAAACCAAAAAAAAAAAAAATTAAATTAAATTTCCCCAAAACATTTAAACAATTTATTAAAAATTAATTTATTAATTTTAATTATAAATAAATATAGAGATATAAAATGTGTGTGAATTAAAAGTGATCGATTGGAATATTGGAAAAAAGTTGAGAAGAGGAAATTAAAAAAAAGGTGGGTGAGTGAGTGGGTGGATGAGAAAAATGTGAAGTGAAAGGAGGGTTTAATGTACAGATGTTTGAAATGTTTTGAAGGCTATTGAATAAATAATGAAGGAGAGTAGTTATAAACTTTAAACCATTTCTAACTTATCATTAATGATAACGATATGTTTTTTTTTTTTTTTTTTTTTTTTTTTTTTTTTTTTTAAAAACCAATAATTTGAAAAATAAAGATTTAAACCTTTTCTAATTGTCTTATCCTTGAGGATTCACTTTTTACTCTCTTTAAAAATGAAGTAATAATTGTATCTTCATCAATATTTTGGTGTGAAAAATGATGAATAACTGCTGAAACCAACTCTGTTCTTGATGGAGAGTGTGATACCTTTAGTCTATGATATGCATTATATTTCTTTAAAGATTTAATTTCCAAAAGTTTCAAATTTACTGCCTATATTATTTAAAAAAAAAAAAAAAAAAGAAAAAAACAAAATGTTAATGAGATCCAAAAAAAAAAAAAAAAAATACAATAAATAAAAAATAAAAATAAAAAGGAAACACTTACGGGTGAGTTTTGTGGTGTTGAGAAATTGGAAGGACTGTACAAACTTAAAATTGAATCATTTGAAAAACTATCAAAATTATTACCAATATTTAAAACATTTGAAGGTGATGGTATAGAAGAATTTGCTGAAACTAAATTATTTGTAATATTATTGTTATTATTATTATTACTATTACTATTACTGTTATTATTAATATTATTATTATTATTATTATTATTATTATTATTATTATTATTATTATTATTATTATTATTATTATTATTATTATTATTATTATTATTATTATTGTTGTTACTATTAAAACTATTATTATTATTATTATTATTATTATTTATACTATTAAAATTTGAAGATTGTGGTAAAATTTGTGATTGACGATTGTGTGGTGATGAAGAGGGAGAAGAAATTAAGCCACCTGGTGATGAGGTAGGTGATGGCGTTGTTTTTCCACTACTAATATTATTGCTATTTATGTTTTGTTGTTGTTGTTGTTGTTGTTGTAAAATATGGTATTGTTGTTGTTGTTGTTGTTGTTGTTGTTGTTGTTGTTGTTGTTGTTGTTGTTGCTGTTGTTGTTGTTGTAAATGATTATTATGATGATGATGATTATTATTTAAATGGGGAGTTTGAGAATGTGGTATATGTTGATGTAAACTTTGGTGATGATTTTGAGGTATTTGATTTGAAGGATGGTTATAATGATTTTGTAATTGTTGTTTCTTTTTTCTTGAGATAGAAGTTTTTTTATCGGCTGGCGATTTTGATAGATGTTTTTCAAATGCTTCATAATCGAATTGCTCATCATCTTCAATCTTTAGGTAATGTTTTCTTTCATATGGATATAAATATTTTAGATAATGAATTCTAAGACGAAAGCCGGCATCCGTTCTCTCTGGGTCCACTGCCAAATCAGTGGTAATTTGTCTCCACAATTTATTATCGATCACTGCCTCTAAGCCACCTCTTGAGATTACACAATTATACAATTTATATAGATTCAATTCTTTATGATCAAAGATTGGAATCTTTTCAATTGGAGTACCTCTTTGTGTCATAAAATAAAACAAATTTGAAATAAATCTCTTTTCCTCAGCATCATCAACTGGTTGAATATTGGGACTATTATTACCATTATTTTGTTGTTGGTTTCCATTATTATTATTATTATTATTATTATTGCTGCTGTTATTATTATTTACATTTGAGTTAATTCCACTCATTTTTAGTTTTTTTTTTTTTTTTTTTTTTTTTTTTTTTTTTTTGGGGAAAATATACAGATTTTATTTTTTTGATTGTCTTTTTTTTTTTTTTTAATGACTTATTTAATTATTTTTTTTTTTAATGATTTATTTATTTTTAGTTTTTTATTATTATTTGTTTTATAAAAAATAACTATTTTGAAAAAAAAAATATATATAATGGTGATTATAAAATAAAAATAATTAAATAATTAAAAATAATGATTATAAAAGAAATATAAATATAGAATAAATAGAAATTATTATTATAATAATACAATAAATAAATAATTAAAAATAACTATACAAGAAAAATAATAAATAAAAAAAAAAATAAAAAAATTTTAAAACTATGTAATGTGGAATGGTTTTGGTTTTTTTTTTTTTTTTTTTTGGTTTTTTTTTTTTTATATTTTTTTTTTTTTTTTTTTTTTTTTGTTAAACCTATAAGAAATGATGATAATATTAGTAAAGATATTTTTAAAAAAAATATTAATGTGTGTTTTTTTTTTTTTTTATTAATTTTTAATTGTTTTTTTAATATTTTTTTTTTTTTTTTTTTTTTTTTTTCAAATAAAATTAAAAATAAATTAAAATAAAAGTTGTGTGAAAGTGTGAAGATTCTTTCTAAAATATAAAAAAAATTATTAAAAAAAAAAAAAAAATTCTCCAAAAAAAAAAAAAATTTAAAAATTTAAAAAATTAAAAAAAAAAAAAAAAAATTTAAAAAAAATATATCCACCGAGCAATGCTT
>NC_007088.5:5374805-5404805 GCF_000004695.1 Dictyostelium discoideum AX4
CAAATTTCTTTTTTTTTATTTTTTATTTTTTAATTTTTTATTTTTCTTTCGTTTTTTTTGATTTTTTTTTTGATTTTTTTTTACTTTTTTTTTTTTTCTTTCTTTTACTTTTTTTTTTTTTTTTTCATTTAAGATCTGAATTAAAAAAATATCTGACTCTTTTTTTTTTTTTTTTTTCTCAAAAGTTTTTTTTTTTCATTTTAAGAAAACGAAAAATAATTATTTTATTTTGAATAAAATAAAAAATTAAAAAAACCGAAAAAATGAAAATTAATCTCAAGTCAAAATCAAAGAGTGTTAAATTAGAACAAGAACAATTCATTGATATTAGTGATGATAAAAAAGATAATTTTAAAAATTTATTTTTAAAATCTAAAAAACAAACAACAACTAAATCACAATTAAATGATATTGTTTCAAATTTCTTAACATCAAATAATAATGGTCAACAATTAATTCAAATGAAAAAACTTGAAAGTTTATTCAAATCCTCAACAAGTATAATTTTAATTGAAGAATTTGAAACCATTAAAATTTTAATTGAATTTATATTTTTCATTCAATTTTCAATTGGTTCAAAAAATGTTTCAGCAAATAAATCAATGTCACAAGTTTTAAATTGTATTTTACAACAACAAAGTAGTACCGAACAAAAACAATTAAAAGAAATTGTTTTAAATTTATCAAATGAATCAATTAATAAATTAATCAGTAATAGTAATAGTAATAGTAATAATAATGTATCACCAGTATTTAGTATTTCATTTTTAATTGATATTATAAATTTAACAATTTTAGAAGAGGAAGAAGGAGAAATAAGGATTTTTAAATTTATTGAAATGATTTCAAATCAATTGAATGGGGAGATTGGTCAATTGGAACAAGCATCAAATACAAATGCAATTGTATTACATGATTGTGAACATACTTTACGTTCATTAGTTACATTATTCAATAGGTTTGAAGCAGTATTACGTTCAAAAGTTTCAACTATTTCAAAAAGCACAGATATTACTGCTAGTATTATGGTTAGTTCAATGCGTTCACTTTCAATTCAACTTGAAAGAATTTTATCAAATCCAACATTACCAAGACAATTGGGTACAAATTCAGGTTATTTAATCTCTGAAATTATTACACTATATGGTAATGATTCCGAATCAATTCAAAAACAAATTTTATCATCTCTTGTTAAATCAAATAATAATCATCAAGATGATAGCGTAATTTCAATATTTGATATTTTAAATCCAACTACTAGTTCAACTTTTCAATCAAGATTTAAACAATTCCCTGAAATTAATCAAATTTCAATTTTAAGAGGTTTATGTTTAACTGGTAATATATTTTCATCATTAACAAATTCAATTTATAATAATCAAAAGTAAGAGATATATATATATATATATATATTTAATATTTTATAAAATATTTAAATATATATTAATTAATTAATTTATTATTTTTTTAAAATATATATAGTGAAAATATATTTTTAAATTTAATTTATAAAGGTATTTCAGATTATTGTGGTGGTACAGTTGATCAACATAATAGATTTATATCATTAGAATATTTACATTTATGTATTTTAAAGATTAAAGAATGGTTAAATAATTCAGAATCTAAAAATATTGAAAAGAAACAATTAATTAAAAGTGTTTTCCCAAGTTGTGAAAATTATGAAACATTTTTCAATAGTTACTTTTTGATTGGTTTAGATATAGTTTGGAAGAATTGGGAATCATCAGTTCAAAATATTTCTGGTTTATCAAATGATATTTTCGATGAATTATTAATAATTCATTATAAATGTTGTGATGATATTAATAATAAATCGGGAAATAATCTTAAATCAAATTTATTTATAAATTCAATTACAACAAAATTAATTGATGAAGATTGGTATCAAAAAGTAATTATATAATATATTTACTTTTAAAATATTTTTATAATATATATATATATATATTAATAATTAATTATTATTTTTTTTTTTAAAAAATTTTAGAATAAATATATTTTATTAAAATATGTTTTAGAAAAAGTTGGACCAATTTATATGATTGAATTAAGAGGTAATTTTTTGAAAAATATATTTTCAGCAATGATTGATCATACAATTTGTAATTCTGTTAAAGTATTTTTAGAATTATTTATTGAAGAATTGAAAAAGGATTATTTATTAACAAATAAAGAAGAAGTGGGACCAACAACAACAACAACAACAACAACTAATCAAGAATTGAATAGAATTGAAAAATATTGGATTTATCCATTATTAGAAGTTTTAACAGAAACTGATACAGTTACATCATCAAGAATTATAGTTTATGCATTACCAAGTTTATTAAAAGTTTTCCCAGAATCATTATTTAAAATTTTAAATATTTTAATTAATCAAGGAGGTGGTGGTGTTGGTGGTGATGATGATGATCAAGATAATGAATTAAATAAATTTAGAAATATAAATTATAATATTAGAATTAGAATTTCATTAGCATTATTAAATTCATCGAGACAATTATCATTAATTGATGGTAGAGAATTACAATCTAAATATCATAGTATAATTGAAAAATCATTAGAGAATGAAGATGAATCTTTAAGATTATTAGGTTTAGAATTAATTTGTGTTAGTCCAAAACAAACAGAGAGAATAACAATTTGTGAATTGAATTTAATAAAGAATTTCATTTTATTGAATTTAAAAGGTAATTCACCATTCATTAGAAATCAATCACTTTCAACACTTTATAGATTTTGGATTAGGTTAAGAGAGAGTTGTTGTAAAGTATTTAGAGCATCAACAAATACAAATATTAATATTGAAAAAGATGATCCAACATCTCAAGATCGTTATATCACCATTGAAGATTTAATTGAATACATTAATTGGAGTTGTCAACTATTTGCATATAATCTCTACCCAGATGCACCCTTCTCAAGAAAAATGTTACCATTGGAAGCTTTTAGTGAATTTGTTGATATTTGGAGTTCAAAAGGTGGTCAAGAAAAGAAATCACTTCAAGAGTTTTTAATATACATTGAAGAGAAATCAGTTTTACTATATAGTAAAAGTTCAACTGATATTTTAATCAATAATCTTTGGGATAGTTATGATAGATGTAGAGAGTTGTCCACTGATATCTTGATGAAATTCCCATCACCATTGCCTGGTATGGAAAGTGATGAAAAAATAATTTCATTCCTTTTATGGGCTGTAAAATTAGCATGTTCACCAAAAGCTAGAGAATGTGATACTGGTGCATATGCATTAAAACTTTATTTAAAGAAATATGTGTTTGGTGCCGATGGATTAGTACCAATTTTCCACTCAAGTACAACAACACCAGTTACATTCACTAAAATTCAAGGTAATAATAGTAAAGCAGCATTTGAATTTATTACTCAAATCTTACGTATATTAAAATCACAAACTAAATTAGCATCAAAGGATCTTTTAGAAGCTGCTAAATTTGCACCAATGCATGGTTTAATCTTATCATTACGTTATATTATAAATGAAATTAATTTCCAAGAATTTGATAAAAATAAAGAAGAAAAGAAACAATGGAGAGTTTTATTAGCTGAAATTATTGAATTAATGAAATCAATATCTTCAATTGTACTTAGAGTTGTTGCTGATTTAGCACCAGAAGGTAATAATCCAAATCAATTATTAAAAGTAAAAGATAGTTTACCATCTTCATTACCATCTGGTGTAATTTATGATGATGATGAAAGATTAGCTTCAAATTTTTCATCAACATTAATGGTTGGTAATGATGATGATAATAATAATAATAATATTGAAGAGGAAGATGAGGATGAAGGTAATGATGAAGATGAAAATGAAGATGAAACTGAAGAATTATCAGAAGATATTGGTAAATCTGAACAAAATTTAAAAGGTGGTATTGGTCAAATTATTACAGTTTGTTCATGGCAATGTACAAAACAAATTAGTTTAATTTTAGGTACAATTTTAGATAAAGTTGAAATGCCAACAAGTGATGAAGATGATGAAGTTTGTATGATTACAACCAAACAAATTGAAGAGATTGGTCATCAATTCTTTACAATTTTACTTCAATCAAGACATAAAGGTGCAATTGAAAAGACTTATCTTGGTTTTCAAGTACTTTGTGCAACTTTAATGAAATCTACAAATACTAAACTTTCAAGTTTACCATCTACATGGATTGGTTTCCTATTTGAACGTGTTAAAGAACAATCATTACAAATCACAAGAAGATCCGCTGGTTTACCATTTGCTTTCATTGGTATTCTAACTGGTGAATCAACTACAAATCAACGTGTTAATCATTTATTAAATCATGTAATGGATAATTTATTAAAATTAGCAAGTGGTTCCGATTTTGATGAAAATATTAATAATACCGAAAATCAAGATGATCAATCAAATTTAAATTCTATTGAAAAAAATATTTATTTACCACAAGTTCATTCAATTAATATTTTAAAGAGTATATTCCGTGCAAGAGCAATCATTCAAGAATTAGATCAATATCTCGCCGTTACTTTGATTTGTGTTATTAAAGCATTTTCATCAAAATCTTGGTCAGTTAGAAATTCTGCGACAATGGCATTCAGTGTATTGGTTGATAGAATCATTGGTACAAAGAAATTGAAAGCAGATTCAACAATTATTAATACTACTACATTTTATCATTTCTTTTCAAGAATGCCAATTGTTTATCCATTCCTTTTAGAATACTTTAAAAATTCATTACAATTCATTAAAGAAACTTCACCATTAGTTGAAGAGGGTAAAATTATTCAATCAACAGTTTACGCTATTTTAGTACTCTTTTCAAGATTACAACCATCAAATATTGATCATCCAAATGATTTATTAGCACCAGCTCAATTTGTACCATTAATTTCACAATGTTGTCAATTTTCAAATTATATGGTTCGTCAAATTTCTGCACGTGCTTTAGTTCCATTAATTTCAACAATTGAATTAATTCCTTTTATTAGAGATTTAATTAATAAATTAAATGAAATTAAACAACAACAACAACAACAACAACAACAACAACAACAACAACAACAACAAGATAATCAATCAAAATTAAATTATAATAAGATTCATGGTATTTTATTACAAATCTACCATTTATTAAAAGGTCATTTACCAACAATAAATCAAAAAGAAAGAGAAGTTTCAATTTCAATTGTTGTATCTGAATTTATTCCACAATTACAATGGATTCAAGATTCAAATTTACCACCATTAGGTTTCATTTATTTCTCAATTTTAAATGAATTAGAAAAGAATACTCAAAATGGTCTTCCATTTGATTCAATAATTAATTCAATTATTAATTATTGTAAAAATCAATTATTATTAAATAGTAATAATTCAAATGCTACTGATAAATTTAATGAAAATTTGAAAAATTTACCAATGTTTTATACTTGGATTGAATCAGTATTACAATTTTATTTATTATCAATAAAGAAACAAATTGAATCAACATGTACCTCTTCTTCTTCTTCAATATCATCATCAATGAAAAAACAAATTAATGATGAATTAATGAAATTATTCTCACATTCACTTTATGAAATTAAAATAGTTACAATGAAATTCCTTTTAAAGAATCGTTCAATCGTTACAGAGGTTTTAGATCAACAAATACTTCAAACTTCAATTATTAAAGTTATTTTAACTGATCCAAATTCAACATGTAGAAAGAAATCATTTAAACTTTTATCTTTCCTTTCATTACCACTTTCAATTGAATCTGTTGAACAACAACAACAAACTAATACCTCTTCAAATATTATTGATTCCACAAATATTAATTTATATCAATTATTATGTAAAACCATTTGGGGTATTTCAAACTCAATGAAAAAAGAATCAATTGTATTATTTGGTCATTATTTAAAACAATTTTATCAACAAAAAATTGATAATACACATAGTGATAATAATAATAATAATAATAATAATAATAATAACAATAATAATAATAATAATAATAATAATAATAATATTAACGAACAAAAAGAAAAAGTTTTAAATAATTGGATTAAAATGGTTAAAGAATTATCAAATTCTGAACAACCATTAGAATTAAGACAAGCAATTTGTAAATCAATTGAAGCATGTAGTGATGTTATATTTAAAACCCAAGAACAAACTAAAAATGATAATTTATTATCAATAGTTTCAATTGAATCTTGGCTTGCAGTTTCAACACTTTTAGAGGATGATGATCAATCAATTAGATCACAATGTTCAATTCTCTCTTCAAAGATTTTATTCTTATCAAATAATCCAAATCATTCAACAATTGTTAAGGATAGTGAATTTGTTATTAAAGAATGTTCAAAATGTCTTGAACAAGTATTTGATTATCTTTTATCACAATTTACAAATAATCATAATTATTTATTATTAAGATTTACTGAAATTTTAAAATTAAATTATGATTCATCATCATCATCAACAACAACTATATTTGATCAAGATTTCCAAAATTCAAAAGTTTTATTTGATAAAGAAAAAGATAACTATTTTGAAGAACAATTAGTAAAGATTCAATTAATTAATTTTGAAATTCAAAAGATTCAATCATCATCTGAAAAGAAACATTTATTATTAAAAGTAATGAATTCTTTAGAGAAGTGTACTGCTTGGTTAAAGAATACTCGTGAATTAAATCAAACAAGTGTACTTAGTCATTGGTTAACTTTTAATCCAGAGATTTTCACTCTCTTCTATACCTATCTTGTGACTTGTCATTCACTATGTGAAAAAGGTCATGACTATTCATCATTTATCAATACAATTAAATCAAATTTATCCGAGATTCAACTTCATCCAATCTTATCAATGGCATTAAACACTTTAATTTCAAAATTAGAAAATTCAAATAATAATAATAATAATAATAATAATAATAATAACAATACACCAAAAAATTATTATTTCTTAACTTCAAAATAATTAAATAAATAAATAAATAAATAAATTACAAATATTCAAAATTTTTTAAATAATTAAATGGTTAATACTTTTTTTTTTTTTTTTATTATTATTATTTTTAATATTTAAATCAAAAAAAGATATGAGCGGATAGAATAAACAATTTTAAGGAATATAAATATTTCTTTGAATGTTCAAAATTTTTAAAAATTTATAATAAAAAAAAAATAAAAAAATGAAAATTATTATTTTTGTTAATATTTTTTTTTTATTTTTTTTTTTTTCAATTTTTATTTCACCTCTTTGTATATAAAACCAAAAAAAAAAAAAAAAATAATAAAAGAGAATGGCTAGAACAAAATGGAGATCTCCAGGTCATAAATATGCTAAAAAGGCAGAAGCCAGACTAAAAAAACAAGAAGAAGGTGAAGAAGTTGAAGAAGAAGTTGAAGAAGAAGGTGGTGCAAGTGACGAAAGTGGTGGAGAGAAAAAGAAAGTTGTAGTAAAAAAATCTAAAACACCAATTACATCATCATCATCATCATCATCATCGTCATCCACCAATGATAAATCATTTAATCTTTCAGATAAAAGAAAAATCTCATATAGTAACTTTAAAGGTTTGGAACGTATTGATATCCGTGAATTTTTTGAAGATAAATCTGGTGAATTAAAACCAAGTTCAAAAGGTTAATATTATTATTATTATTATTATTATTATTATTATTATTATTATTATTATTATTATTATTATTATTATTATTATTATTATTTATAGATTTTTATTATTATTATTATTATTATTATTATTATTACTATTTTTTTTTTTTTTTTTTTTATTGTTTAAATTATAATTTTTTATTTTATTTTTTTTTTTTTAAAAAAAATTTATTATTTTTTATTTCATTATCTTTCCGGATCTTTATTATTTATTAATAAACATTTCAGACTATTTTTATATTAACATATTTTCTTTTTTTTTATTTTTTTATTTTTTTTTATTAGGTATTTCATTAACAAGAGAACAATTTATGGTTATATTAGAAAATGGTGATACGATTAAAGATTGGATAAAAGAAAGTAAATAAACTATTAAAAATAAAAAAAATTCATTAAAAACCTTAATATTAAACAAATAAAAAATACATGCAAAAAGATTTTTGAAAAAAAAAAAAAAAAAAAAAAAAAAAAAAAAAAAAAAACAAAAATAATAATTTTCATTTTTTTATTTTTTGACTTTTTATAATAATCACAAATCGGGTCTGTGTGTATGTTTTGTAAAAATTAATTTTTTTAATTTTTTTAATTTTTTTTTCTTTTTTTTTTTTTTTTTTTTTTTTTAACCCTGTCATTTTAAAAATTTTTTTTTTTTTTTTTTTATTTTTTTATTTAAAATAAAAAAATAAAAAAATTTTATACCCACAACATAAATTTATTATATTTATTTAAAATGAGTGGAATTTCAAAAGAGGGATATTTAGTTAGAAAAGCTACAACAAGTTGGAAAAAACAATATTTCATAATTCAATCAAATTTATTATTAAGATATAAAACCAAACCTTCGGTAAGATATTTTTTTTGATTTTATTTTTTTTTTTTTTTTAATTTTTATTTTTTATTTTTTATTTTATTTTTTTTTTTTTATTATTTTTTTTATTAACACACATTTAAATTTCTAAAGAAAAAAGGTAAATTACCAAAAGAAACATTAGATTTAATTGGTACAGATATACAAAGTAGTACAATAGCAAAATTTTGTATATCAATAAGAAATATAAATACAAATAAAACCATTTATTTATGTGGAAGTGATAATGATGACTATGAATCTTGGATATTTATATTAAAAAAAGCTTTATCAAATTTTAACCAACAACAACAACAACAAAATGTAAATAAATCAAATTATTCAGCACAACTTTCTCAACATTCCCAACATTCTCAACCTTCTCTACCTTCTCAACCACCACCACCCTCATTACCACAACACCATTCAAATCCAGTTTTTCCAACTTCATATTATCAACCAACACAACCACAACAACAACAAATTAGCCCAACCTATTTTACACAAGTAAACTCCACCCAAACAAACGTAAATCCAATGGAATTTTATCAATATAAAACTCCTGCTGCTTTTACATCATCTCCAAACATATATACTATTCAACAATCACAACCTCGACAACCTCAACAATTCCAACCTCAACCACAACCACAACCACAACCACAAACACAAACACAAACACAAACACAAACACAAACACAACCACAACCACAACCACAACTACAACTACAACCACAATATCATCAACAACAACAACAATATCAACCACAACCACAATATCATCAACAACAACAACAACAACAACAACAACAACAACAACAACAACAACAACAACAACAATATCAACCACCGTCATATAATCAATCACAACCACAATATAATCAACAAATAGAACCTTCTTATCAAAATTCACAATACAAAAACTATACACAAATGATAACACCACAACAAGAGTTTCAACCAATTTCTAAACCTCAATACTCACAATATTCCCATTATATATCACACTCTTCATCAATATCTTACCCAACACCAATGTAATCTTAAAATCTTTTAAAACTTCAACAGGTAAATTTATTTAATTATGTATAAATAATTATTTTTAAAACCTGGAAAAAAAAAAAAAAAAATCAAAAAAAAAAAAAATAACAAAATAAAAAATAATAATAATAGTAATAAAATAAAATAAAACTTGTATATTAAAAAATAAAATAAAAAAATTTTGACATGGGCTACCCAGATTTTTTGAATCCAAACCACATATTATCGAATTTTTTTTTTTTTTTCCAATTTTTTTTTTTTTTTTTTTTTTTTTTTGGTGCAAACAAAAAGAGATATTTATTTATGTTGAGTGAGATTCCCATTGTGATTTGCTTTTTTTATAATAAAAAATTCAAAAAAAAAAAAAAAAAATATTCTAAAAAAAAAAAAAAAAAAAAATCAATTTTGTTGTGTTTTGTTTTTTTTTTTTTTATTATTGTTTTATTTTTTTATTTTTTTATTTTTTTTATTTTTTTTTTACAATTTAATAAATAATTTATTAATAATTGAATAATAACATTGTTTTTTTTTTTTTTCACTTTTTTTTATTTCCATCATTTTATTTTTATTTTTTTTTATTTTTTTTTTTTTGTGGGTTGATAAGTTTTCAACGCGTGGAAAAAAAATATCAGGAAAAAGAAAAATATTTTCTAGCTTGAAAAAAAAAAAAATAAAAAAAATAAAAATTTGATAAAAAAAAAAAAAACAAAATCAAAATCAAAAGACAAACATCACTATAAAAATAAAATTATCAAAAAAAAAAAAATTTGATAAAAAATAAAAAAAACAACAAATTAAAAAGATATAAAAATAGATATAAAATAAAAATAAAATTATCAAAATAGCAAAATAAAACATAACAATAAAAAAAAAAAAAATTATAAAAAAGAATCAAAAATCAAAAATAAATAATATTGGTGTTTTGACATAAATTTTCCCAAAAAAAAAAAAAAAAAAAAAAAAAAAAGTATAAAGTTAAAATAAAATAAAATAAAATAAAACAAAACTAGAGAAATGAGTAGTAATAGTTTTTCATCATCATCATCTTCATCATCATTTAAACATAAAACTCCAATCCGATCAAGAACAGAATCATTTCCAAATCCTTCATCATCATCCTCAATATTAAAGATTAATTTATTTGATACTGTTACAGGATATCTAGAAGATGATAAATCAATTTTGGATCAAATAGAGAATACTATAAATGGTTGTGATTCAACAACAACAACCTACCATCACCATAATCATACACTTCCACCTCTAATCATAAAATCACCAGATCTAAATAATAACAATAGTAGTAGTAGTAATAATAATAATATAAATGAAAATGATGAAAGTGGTTGTATAAATAAAATTAAAATTAGTGATAATGGTGAACTTTCAAAAAAGAGTACAAAAATTACATTTAAAGAAGATAATGATTTCGATTTTAAAACAATTGAAGTTTTAGAGAATTTAATGACAGATTTTGGTAAAACTTCATTAACTAGTAGTAATAATAGTAGTTGTAATAGTAGTAAACATAATAGTAGTTTAAATTTATCAACACCCAACACAACAACCAATACAACAACCAATACATCAACAGCAACATCAACGGCACTGAAAAAATCACAGCAAGCAATAATAAATGATTCAAGTGATATAAATTCATTAATTAATGATATTGATTCTTATTTAGTTGATATTCAAGATGAATTAAAGAAACCTACAACTGGAATTGAAAATGAGAAATTATTAATATCACCATTAATATCAGAACAAGAACAAGAAGAACAACAACAACAACAACAACAAGAAATATTATTATCAACTATTGATGATTTAGTTTCATCTCATAAAAATGTTGATTTGCCACAAGATATCTTGGATATTATGTCATTTTCACCACCAAAATCAACACCATCTTCATCTTTTAAAATACCTCAATCAACTTCAATGACTGCTATAGCTACTGACCCCGCTGTTGTATCACCTAAAAAAACAAGTTCTTCTTTCATTTCACCATCTTCTTCTTCAATCCATAAAGATGACGATGATGATAATAATAATAATAACAATAATAATAATTATATTAACGATATCGATAAAAAATCAGTTGAACTTCCACCTGAAAAAGTAACACCAGGAGATTTACAACAATCTATTGATTCATTAGAAATATCACTTCAATTATTACAAAAGCCACTTGAAAAATTACAACAACAACCACAACAACAACAACCACAACCACAACCACAACCACAACCACAACCACAACCACAACCACAACCACAACCACAACCACAACCACAACCACAACCACAACCACAACCACAACCACAACCACAACCACAACCACAACAACAACCACAACAACAACCACAACAACCGCAACAACAACAAGAACAACCGCAACAACAACAACAACAACAACAACAACAACAACAACAACAACAACAACAACAACAACAACAACAACAACAACAACAACAACAACAGCCACAACAACAACAACAACCACAACAAAATAATTATTTGTCAATAAAAATTGTTAATAATCCATCGTTATCATCATTTTCAACTTTTGGTAAACTTACACCAAAACAAACACTTGAGAGAAATGATGTTGGAGAAAAAAATAATACAAATGAAGTTTTGGATACTAATTTTATTAAAAATTCTTTAAATTCAACACAAACTGGTGTATTGTTGGCACCATCTTTCAAAGCTACAATGTCAGATTTTGGAAATAATAGAGTTGTTTCAAAAGATACAGAAACCGATGAAATAAAAGATGTTGTTGAAGCAAATAGTAAAAAGGAAGAATCTACCTCACAAGTTGTTCAAATTGAATTGGCTGCTAATAATAATAATAATGATAATAACAATAATACTAAAAGTGATAATGAAAATCAAATTGAAGAAAGTCAAACAAATTTACAACCATTCAATGACGATAATGATGATAATAAAGGTGGCCATGATAATCAATTAAAATCGTCAAATGGTTCATCTTTTAGTAAAACTGAGCTTTCAACATTAATTGAAACCATTGAATCATTACCAACAATACCACAAACTGTAACAATACAACACACTAAAACAACATCATCATCACCAAAACAACAACAATTAGGTTCACAACTTTCAATTAACACCTTAAAATCAATATCTCCACCAGTTCCCCCAAGAACCTATCTTCAACAACCACAACAACCACAACAACAGCAAACTAAACCAATAACAATTTCTCCAATAAACACCAATAGCATTAATAATAATAATAATAATGGTTGTAGTGGTGAGCAACAACAACAACCAAATTCACCAAAATGGGTATATGGTAGTTCAAGACATAGATTAAATGGATCAGGTTCATCATCGGTTAATAGTGATACATTAACAGATTCTAGTGATTCTTATTCAAGTGGAATTAGTAGTTCACCATCATCATCATCATCATCTTCTTCTTCTACCATTTCAACAACTAATAATGAAAAACCAGTAAATGGTAAAATTAAATTAAGAAATCATATTTGGAGAAGATCAAATATGGGTGATAATAATTTAACATCAAGTGGTAATCATCCAAGATCTTCAACTGATCCATCTTCATATATTTTTGGTACAAATACTATTGTTTCATTAGATTCAAATAATAATAATAATAATAATAATAATAATGGTTCAAATAACCAATCACCACCAGATTCAATAACAAATTCATCAAGTGTAAAACATAGGTCAACCTTTCCAGGTTCCTTACCTGATATTAATTCAATTACAAATACTAGTTGTGGAATAGCACAAAATATATCATCAGCACAACAACAACAACAGCAACAACAAAGAAAAAATAGTATTCAAAGACAATTTTCACATATTATATCGGCACCAATTTTAACATCAACCATAGTTTTAGGATCACAACCAACTCCATCAAATTCAATTTTAATTTTCGATGAAAATGGTATGGAAAAATCAATTTTTAATATTGATAATCCAAAATCATTATTTAGAAGTACAAGTAATCATGGTTTTGTTACAAATAATACAAATGCTACATTAAAGGAAAGAATTGATTTAGAAAATCCTGGAAAAGTTAAAAAAGTTAAAGAATTATTAAAAAATTATAGAGAGAAAATCATTACTTTAATTAATAAAGTTTATAAAGATACTGAATCAGTATTGGATAGTAGAAAACAATTTTTAAAAAAATATGAAAAAAGAATTAAAGAGTATATGGATAATCATCAATTTGAACTTTCAAAATTATATAGAGAATATTATTGTCAAAAAATTTTAACAAAAGAAATGGAAATTCAATTAAGTAGTGAAAGAATTGAATTTTTAAAATTAAAATTAATTGATATTGGTAATTTAATTAAACTTTTAGAAGATTATTTTTATGATGGTACAACTTCTTCAACTGTAAATTCATCATCATCATCATCATCATCATCATCATCATCATCATCTTCTTCTTCTTCAACAAATAGTAATAATAATAATAATAATTGTAATATTAATTCAAGTGGTCATATATCATTAACATTTGGTTCACCACCAATTTCAGGTTTATTAAATAGTTATAATAATAATTCACCAAATTCTTTACCATCATCACAACAATTATTAACTCCAACTGCAATTTCAATACAAAAGAAAAACATCATAGTTTATTCTTCTTTCTTTTTAAAAACTGATACATTATTAAACAAAAATAATTATATTTTAAATACTCGTAAAAGATTAAAAGTAAGTTTTATAATATATTAAATAATAATAATAACTAATAATTATAATAATAATAATAATAATAATAATTAATATTTTTTTTTTTATTTTTTTATTTTTAGTACCTTTATGAAAATATTAAAAAGTTTAAATTGAATTATAAAATTTATTATTTAAATATTTATCAAATGGAGAATATGGAAAAGAGAGAATCAAAATTAAAGAGTATGTTATCACGTGTAAAGAGAAGTAAAGAGATAACATTTTTATTACCATGGGATCAAAATCAAGATATTCAAAGTGAATTCTCTGTGATGATGTGGGATACTAGATTTATAGAGGGTAGACAAATTAGACAATTAATTAATATCATATCTGAAGATTGTACAAACCAAAGAAAAATTAAACCAATTGATATTGAAGTATTTGTTGAAAAGTTTTGTGAACATTTAATATCAAATTACCATTTAGTTACAAAACCATCACCACCACCACAATCAACTACTTCCACACCAACTCCAATTAATTCATCATCCTCAAATTCATCGTCATCATTATCGTCGTCGTCATCATCGTCGTCGTCCACACCAAATGATTTCATTTCAAATCATAATTATAATGCAACTAAAAATGGTTTAACAAAATCACAATCTCAATTAAATATTCAATTACCACCACCACCACCATTAACCTATGAAGAATTATTAACAAATTATCAAACTCAGTATACTCAAACTTTTGAAGCTTTATCTCAATTATTTAAAAGAAGTTTTTATTCAGAAATTTATCCATTATTAAAGATTATACTAGCAAATGAAGTAGACAATAATGCAATTAAATTTGATCTAGATCTTCAAAGAAAAGTTGAACAATATAAAGGTCAAACATTAAAAGAATTGAATATGCTTCCATCCAATTTCCCTGATGATTATGATTGGACATTCCTTTATGCAAATGGTAAAAATCCATTTGAAACTTCAATTTCAATTTTAAATGATTTAGCTTTCCTTACTGCTCCAATTGATTTAGTTCATTGTATTCAACAATCTGTTAGCTCAATCTATACAACTTGTAATGAAATTTTAAATAATATCACCTTTGGTACAAATTATCAAAAAGTTTTAGAAAATTCTTCTTTATTAAAATGCACAAGAGGTGGTGGTGGTGGTGGAAATGGTAGTAATAGAGATTTATTAGAAAAATCAGATTCAAATAATAATTCATCTTCTTCATTATCATATTCATCTTCAGAGAATAATTTATCAAATCAAATTAATAATAATAATAATATTAACAATGATAATAATAATAATAATAATGACACTAATATTAATGATGGTGGTGGTCATCATGATACAATTTTAATTGGAATTCAATCACATCCTCAATTAATTCAACAAGTTCAACAAGCTCAAAAAGAACAAGTTAAAAAAGAAATTAATCGTACAATGCCATCACATTCATTAAGTGCTGATGATTTATTCCCAGTTTTTATTTATGTTGTAATGAATAGTGATATTATTGGTCATTCTGGTTTACTTTCTGCAATAATTGAACATTTCTCAACTGAAATGGAAACAAGTGGTGAATTTGGTTGGTGTTCTGTTTCTTTCCAGGCTGCAATATCTCATCTTAAAAATTTGTAAATTATTTTTATTTTTAAAATTATTTTTTTTTTTTTTTTTTTTTTTTTTTTATTTCTTATAATAATAAATAAATAAATAAATAAATAAATTAAAAAATTATTTTATTGACAAAAAAAAATATAGATTGTTGAGAAAATTCTTAAAAAAAATCCAGATATTTTTAAAAAAAATGGAAAAAATTTTTAAAAAAAAATCTTTTTTTTTTTTTTTTTTTTTTTTTTTTTTTTTTATTTTTGTGGTTTTTTAATATTTTTTTTTTGTTTTTTTTTTTTTTTTTTAATTAACTTTACAAAAAGTTATGTGAGAAAAAAAAAAAAAAAAAAAAAAAAAAAAAATAAAGAAATAAAATGGATTATAAATGGGAAACTGATGAAAAGAATTTATTTGATTATCATTTTAGAGTAGGTGATTATGTATCAATAAGAGGTGGAAATGGTGATTTAAAACTTGCAAAAGTTGAACAAGTAAAGGATGCAAGACTTTGGGTAAAACTTGTAAATTTTGGAGATAACTCTCACCGTACTAGACATAGAGGTTATAGATGGGGATATCGTATGAGTGAATCTAGTACATTTTTAGTAACAGCTCAAGATTTTATAAAGAAAGGTTATCCATTATATAAAAAAAAAGTTGAAGAAATTAAAGAAAGACACAAAAATTTTCATCAAGATTGTGTAAACTATAATGCCGAACATGGAAATCCACAAAAAATAAAGAAACCATCATATACAAAATTAATTAGAAAGAAATTAAATGAATCAGAAGCTCCAGTTGAATATCAAAGTATTTATAATTATTTTACACCAAATATACGTAGTGGAAGAGCTATTTCCAATCATATAAACAATGATAGTAGTTGGAGTTATAGTAAAAGAAAAGAAGAATCTGAATCAGAGGAAGAAGATGAACAATATGAAATTAAGATATTAACAGAAGAAGAGTACCAACAAATCGTTGAAAAAATGTCATATAATAAATTTTTAAATCAATTTATTAAACAAGAACAAATTGATAGAGAATTAAAAATTGAAAAATCTACAAATAATTCCAACAATAAAAACTCTAAAATCAAAACTTTTGAAATTAATGATAAAAGAGTTAAAAGATTTGCTATGAAATATATTAAACCTGAAGATTTAGAACAAAGATTAAATCAAAAAATAAATAATAATAATGATTCAAAACAAGAACAAGAAGAATTAGAACAAGAAGAAGTTGAACAAAATCATTTTGAATATAATAATAATTATATTGATAATGATAATTATTATTATTATAATGATAATAATCAAGATGGATTGTATAATAATCAAGTTTATCAAGAAGAAGTTTATTATATTGAACCAGAAGAACTTGTAACATTTGATGATTATAATAATCAATCTTTTGATTATAATTCAGACAAAGTTGGTAGTGGTAGTAGTAGTGGTGATGGAAAAGTGGAAAATGATAAAATTATTTTCAAACAAAATGAAATATTTAAAAAACTTGAAAAAGAATTACATGTTTCAACCAATCACTATTATAATGAAGATTATGAAAGATTAATAAATACATTTAATTCTGGTTTCATTTTACAAGATGAACTTCATCAAAGAAGAATGGATTTATTACGTGATCATTTTAATATTGATCTTTCTAAATTCCAGATTTAAGAAAAATTAATTTCAATAAATAATAAAAATACAAATTATTTTTTTTTTTTCTATTTTAAATTTACAAAATAAAAAGACAATAAATGGTGTGTTTTTTTTTTTTATTTTTTTTATTTTTTTATAAATATTTTTTTCATTTAATTTTTTAAATCTTGTGTTTAAAAATAAATAAATATATATTTATACATTATTGAAAACAGTGTTTTGAAATTATATTTTAATTATAAAAAAATATAAAAATAGAATGAATAAATGTAATATATTATTATTATTTTTATTTATATTTTATCAATTTATAAAAATAATAAAATCAAGTTATGAATGTGAATTATTAAATACAGATTTATGTTTATCAGCATATCCAAATTGTTTACCATTATTTTTAAATAGCTGTTGCCCTGGTCAAATGGGTATTTGTTCAACAATGGATAGTGCAGTTAAATATGGAGATGAAAAATCAAAAAATGTAACAGGTTGTCTTAGACACATTCAATCAGGTGTTGTTTATGAATTATATGGTCCAATAGATAGTATGGTTGGTTTTGAATTTTTTCCAACTCCAAATAGTATGAAATAATTAAAAAATAAATAAATAATAATAACAATAAAATTTAATTAATATTAACTATTTTTATTTTACTTTAATAAAAAAATAAAAAAAAATAAGAAACTTGCGAAGATTTAGGATGTAAAAATAAAGGATTAGAATGTTTAATTGAACCAATTGAAAAATGTGAAACAATTTTAAAATCACCATGTTGTGTTTCTGAACCAAAGTGTAATCAAAATAGTAAGCTATTATTAACCAATGTTACCTATGGTAATGGTAATTGTGATTCATCATGTCCACCAGAATTTAATTGTAGATTCATTGGAGATGTACAACAATGTTTACCGTCGAGATGTGGTTTAGTTGAATGTCCACAAGGTACAGAGTGTAAACCATTGGATGGATTAGATATTGTATCATGTTTTAAAACAATTTTACCAGTACCAAGTAATCAGAGTGTAACATGTGACCAAATCAAATGCCCAGATCAATTCTATTGTGGCAAAGGTATTTTCTCAGATGCAGATTGTATACCATTGAATATTGACTTAATAGGTCGTGAATTTGATTGTAATCTTTGTCCCACCGATTGGAAATGTGATAAATTTGGGTGGGGTGGTTTATGTATTGAATGGAAACCATTTAGTCCTGGTGATGGTGAGCCTTGTTTAGGTGGTGTATGTTTATTCAATCAATATTGTAATACTACAAGTCAACAATGTGAATTTCCAAAATGTGATGACGCAACTTGCCATAAAGGAATGAGTTGTATTCAATATCAAGTATCTCATCCAAGAGTTTGTGCAACTACAAATGTAATACCTTTTACTTCATTACCTGATTCATTAGTACCATATACAAAATAATAAAAAAAAATAATAAAAAATAAATAAAAAAAAAACTATAATTATTTATTATATTAAAAAAACTCTTTTTATTAATAATATTTTAATTTAAATTAATAGTTTTTCTAATATCATCAAAACTTGATGAATTTACAATTTCAAATCTTTTATAATTAAATTTTAATAATATTGGTTCTAATAATTTTGAAATTTCATTTGATGATAAATAATTTTGAATTTCATTTGAAAAAGATTTTGAATGAGGTGATGATAATTTTGAAACTAGTGGTGGCATTGCTGAAGGTCCTAAAGTTTTAATTATTTTAATATCATTTTCTAATGAAATTCTATTATTTAATAATTCAGTATCTAAAACTGTTGAATCAATTGAAGCAATTAATTTATCATTTACTTGTGAAGATTTAATTGATTCAATTGAATTTAAATGTGAACCTGTAAAAATTGAATTTTTAAAATAATTTTCAATTGATAAAGTTTGATGATTGTTTATTAAATGACTATTTAAAATTTGATAACCTGAAAATGAATCTTTACCATTATGAATAAATGTTAAATCTTTTGAAAGTTCATTAATTGTACTTTGATTTTTAACAATTAAATTACTGAAATAAATTGGTTTATTTTGATAATGATCTTCAATTCTAACTGGTGAAACCAATGGTGATAATAATTTTGGACCTGCATTTACAAATGCTAAACCACACATAAATGCAAAATCAACACCATATTCAACCATTAATTTATGTGGTGGTTCATTAATTAATTCTCCTGCATTTTCAGATTGATTAATTAATGAATAAATATCAATTAATTTTGTAGAAACTTTTAATTTTTTACCAATTTCATTTACAATCTCTTTAAAGAATTCAAAAGAATTTGGACTTAGGAAAGATGCAAAGCTCAATTCTTTATATTCTCTTAATGCTCTTAAATTAACTTTACCATCTGGTGTGAATGAATAATACTTTGTTCTTATGAAATTAATATCTAATTGGTCGTGTTGATAAAGTTGGAAATATTCTGATAAACATTCAGCTGGAATTGAGATTTGAGCATTATGAATTCTAACCATATGATAATAAAGTGGTGATAAATATTGATTGGCGTCTCTATGAACAGTATGACGTCTCCATTCATTTACCACTTCAAAATTTTCAATAATTACAATATTTGCATAATTATCGTCAATTGTATTTGGAAGATGGGATAAAAGTTCTTGGGATTTTGGTTTTTCTTTTTGAATTGTTACATAACCAATAATTGATGGAAATTCAGGAAGTATTGAAACCAATGCATCGTCACTTGTAATAATTTCATTTAACTTGGATTTAGCATCAAAACTTTTAGTACCAAAGAATCCTACACAACAATAATTTTTCATTTCTAATGCTTTTTCATAATTATTGATAATGCATCTTAATTTTTCATTTCCATCTAATTGGACATTAAAATGTGGTCTATCTTTATTTTTTTTGTCAGATAATGGTTTCATTTTTGAGAGTCTCATAAATTCTACAAAATATGATAACATTAATTTCATTAATCCTTTATCTTCTTTTGTATAATATGGATCTGTCAATGGATGTCCTTCAACTTTATCATTATCTGATAATAATAAAACATCTGGTAATTCATATTTTATTGATGTTGGTGTTGTTTCAATTATTTTATTTAAATTATTTTTTTTATTATCAGAATAAATATGATAATTTGTTTCCATTATTTATTTTTAAATTATTGATTTGAAAAAATAAAAAAAACTATTGTATTAAAAAAAAAAAAAAAAAAAAAAAAAAAAACTATTGTATTAAAAAAAAAAAAAAAAAAATGCCACTGCGGAGGTGAAAAGATTTTTTTTTTTTTTTTTTTTTTTCATTTTGATTTTCCTGGTCAAAGATTCCACAAAATGGTCTAACTGCAAATAATGAGTCATTTTTCAATTGAAAAAAAAAAATAGGTCAAAAAAAAATATAAATAAATAAATTGTTTTCAGAGTATTATTATAATACTCTAAAAACAATTTTTGATTGAAACTCCTTTAACCTTTACTTAAATAATTTTTATTAGTTTTTTTTTTTTTTTTTTAAATATGTTTGATTTCAGAGTACACACTTTACACTAAAAAAGATTTAATATTAATTTAAATAAAATATTTATTTAAAAATATCTATTTTTTTTTTTTTTTTTTTTTTTTGTTTTTTTTTTTATAAATATAAATATCTATGATGTTGCTTTTCATAATCCATACCCAAATTTAATAACGCCATTCATAGCTTAAAAAAAAAAAAAAAAAAAAAAAAAAAAAAAAAAAAAAGAGGTTTGGTGGAAAAAGTAAATTATTTTTTATTTTGATTTTTTTTTTTTTTTGATTTTTATTTTTTTATTTTTTTTATTTTTTTTAAAATATTTTATTTTTTTATTTTTTATTTTTTTTAAAAACAATACATATTTTCATATACAATAACCAGGTTGTTATTGTTGTTTTTATTTTATTTTATTTTTATTTTTATTTATTTATTTATTTATTTTTGTGTGTTTTTGTGTGTTTTTTCACACATATCTATTATTAGTAATTCTATTTTTATTGAAGTGTTCATAAATATCAAAATTATAATAATAAAAATAATAATAATAATAATAATAATAATAATAATAATAATAATAATAATAATAGTATAGAAAAATATTTTCACAGAACCCCCAAACACACAGCCAAATTTTTCATATCCATTTTTGTAATTATAAATAAAAAATTTTTTTTTAATTTTTTTTTTATATTTTTTTTTTTGTTTTTTTATTTGGACAACCTCACAACAAAACAGAATCTTTTTTACAAAAAAAAAAAAAAAAAAATTAAAAAAATTAAAAAAATTTAAAAAATAAAAAATAAATAAGGCAAAAGGAAAAAGAAAAAGAAAAATTTTAAACCAATATAAAAAGTAAAGAGATTACGTTGGTTATCAATCTCTGTATCATTCAGAATTATTAAAAAAAGGATTGTAGTAATAAATTCATATACACCCATTTCCAAAAATAAAAAAAATAAAAATAAAAAAAATTATTAATAATAATAATAATAATAATAATAATAATAATAATAATAATAATAATAATAATAATAATAATAATAATAATAATAATAATAATAATAATAATAATAAAATATTAAATATTTGTAATATAAATATCCTTTTTGTTACTTTTATTTAATACAAAAAAAATTTCCTTTTAAAAAAAAAAAAATATATAATAAATATATAATAATAAAATAAAATAAATAAAATTTTTTTTAAAAAAAAAAATAAAATAAAAAAATAAAATAAAATATCAACAATGGAACCAAATGTATATACAAATAATAATGAAAATGGTACAGCCAATGTATCAGGTACAACACAAGTTAGTTTTGAAGTGAATTGTTATCAAGATACACCAAAAAATGTAACACCAAATATAAGTTCAATTAAATTTCCAACATCTTCACCATTATCATCAGCACCACCACAAAAAAGAGGTAGTATGTTACCATTATCACCAATTAGTAATGGTGAAGGTGGTAGTGGTTTTGGTCATCATAGAAGAACTAAAAGTAATACATCTTATCCTGGTGGTACGAATGATTTTACTTCTACAAACCCAAATTCAAACACCACCACTACTACTGCAACTTCAACAACTACATCTACACCAACATCACCATCCATTTCATCAGTTACAGATTCATTTAGAAGAGCAACTATCAATACTGGTTCAATACCAAGAATAACTACAACTTCACCACCAACATCTTCACCACCTTCACCACAAATAATTAATAAATCTGTAAATAATAATAATAATAATAATAATAATAATAATAATGATAATAATAATAATAATAATAATAATAATAATAATAATAATAATAATAATAATAATAATAATAATAATGATAATAATAATAATAATAATAATGATAATAATAATAATATTGATGATAGTAATAATAGTTGTAATAATTTACAAAAGAAAGATGAAGAATTAAAAAAAAAAGAGGAAATTATATCAACAACAACAACACCAACAACACCAGCAATTGTTGAAAATATTGAAGAAGAATCAGAAGTTGATCAATTAACAACACCACCATTATCATTATCATCACAAGAAAAAGATTCATCAGATGTTGATGAGTTTGTAATTATAAATGAAATTCATGATACTGGTTTAATAATGTATGATAGTTATGGATTTTTAGTTGACCAAGACCAAATTCAAAATCATTTAATTTATAAAGATAAATTCATAAAAGAAGATAATATTAGAAGAGATAATTGGATGTCATTTTTAGAGAAAAATCCAGGCGCATTACATAATTTAGTTGTAAAACCACACTATATACTTTCACATGATTCAAATACAACTCCATCACCACAATCTTTATCAAATAGTAATAACGGAATACCGAATAATAATAATAGTAATAATAGTAATAATAATAATAATAGTACAAATAATTTATCACAATCTTCACCATCTCCTTTATCATCATCATCTTCATCATATAAAAGTTATAGACAAAAAATACCAAAACCATTAAAAGAATTAATTAGAGGTGGTATACCAGGTGAATATAGATCAATGCTTTGGTTTAGAGCGAGTGGTGGTTATGCAAGATTATCAGAGAATCAAGATGAATACTTTAATATATTAAAAGAAAATGCTGGAAAGAAATCAGTTGCTGTAAAACAAATTCTAATGGATGTTGATCGTACTTTTCCTGATCATAAATTTTTAAATACAAAAGAAAAAATGGAAAGTCTAACAAATGTTTTAGTTGCTTATTCTTGGAGAAATCGTATGTTTTTTTTTTTAATATAAATATATATTATTATTTTAATATATAAACTAATTAATTAATTATTTTTTATTTTATTAAAAATTAGCAAAAGTTGGTTATTGCCAATGTATGAATTTTATAGCAGGATATTTATTAATTTATATGAGTGAACCAGAAGCATATTGGACATTAGTATCAATTATTGAAGAATTATTACCAACTGAATATTTCACAAATACAATGATTGATTCATCAGTTGATGTTAGATTTGTTTTCGATGATTTATTACAAAAGAAAATACCAAGATTACATCAACATCTTACATCATTCAATTTAACATTACCATTAATCATAACTCAATGGTTTCTATGTATAATGGCAACTACTACTCCAACTGAAACAACTTTTAGAATTTGGGATGTATTTTTCAGTGAAGGTTCAAAAGTTTTATTCAGAGTTGCACTTTCTTTCTTTAAATTAAGTGAAGAGAAAATTTTATCTTGTAGAGATTATGGAACTCTTTATAATTTAATAAAGGTAAATAAATTTAAATAATAATAATAATAATAATAATAATAATAATAATAATAATAATAATAATAATAATAATAATAATAATAATAATAATAATAATAATAATAATAATAATAATAATAAATAATAGTAATAAACATTAGTTACTAATAATTTAATTGTTTTTTTTTTTTTATATATATCTTTTTAGAAAGTACCAAGTGTAATGTATGATGCAGACTTATTATTAGATGTTAGTTTTAAGAAACTGGGCTCTTTCCCAATGAAGTCCATTTTACAAAAAAGAAAAGATAGTAAGCATGTAGTCACTTCAGAGTATTTGGAGTTCCAAAGACAAAAAAATGAAAGATCTAGTAAAAGATAATTGTAGTAATAATTAAAAAAATATATAAAAAAATAATAAATAATAATAATAATAATACTAATAATAAAATTAAAAATATAACAACACGTAATAAATAAAAATAAAAGCAATGACAATATTTTCTAATAAACACAGAATTCATAAATTTTTTATATCTTTCTAATTTAAATAATTTTTTAAAACTATTAAATATATATATATATCTAATTTTGATTTTTTCAAAGTGATAATAATATTATCAAATAGGAAATTTAATTTTTAAAACTTACCTAATTTTACAAATCTTTAGTGAATTATTTGAGTTTTATCACATTGACGAGCACCAAAAGTGGAAATAATACAAGATAATGGTGTTGGAGTTATCTCTTCAACACAATTATAATAGGAGGTTAAATTTGAATTTGTTGAACAACCAATTGGAAAAGTGGTAGTTGTATTTAGAATTGAACATTCGAAATCGCCAAAACTACTAACAAATACATTTTGGTTTTCAATATCACAATTGTACATATATCCATCAATACGATAATAATCTATTGAATCTTCATTGGCTAACTTTTGATAATTCTAAACTTGTAATTCTAGATTATATTAACATTTTTTTTTGGAAATAAAGATCAAACCGTTTTATTGAATTAAACAACTTTAAAAAAAATCAGTTTATGGTTAAATAGATGTTTCAAATAATAAAGTCGTAGTTTCTTATATGAATTGGTCGAAGGGATAATATTTGGAAGAAATGATTCTGGAATACAATATACTTTACAAGCTAATTTCCTTAATTCAATTATTTATTTATGGAAATCATTATGGTCTATAAAATTGCTACGGTCTTTTGAGAGTGTACATAAAGAAACATAATTGCATTAATAATTCATCAATCAATTGTATAGTGACTAACCATCAAAAAATGAAACACTCGTACCCAATTCTAATAAATAAATAGTACAAACTAATTATAGAATACAGAAAAAAGATTTAAAATTAACACCATAGTTTACACATTTATATTCCCATTTAAAGTATTCGAATGTGGAATCTAAGATTTAAGTGGTCTATATTAAATCTCATGATCCATGAGAACAGAGTTTTAAATTTTAGAAAAATTGATCCACAATTACTCTTTTGGGTAAAATTGAGCTCGGAATGGTGGTAATGTGAAAATCACCCAGACGCGTTTATATATGGGAGTCGAACCGACGACCTCGTGGTCGTCGGTTTAAAAATAAATTCGCCCAACGGGGGGCTCGAACCCCCGACCACCAGATTAAGAGTCTGGCGCTCTACCGACTGAG
Source organism: Dictyostelium discoideum AX4 (assembly GCF_000004695.1). Classification (NCBI taxonomy): domain Eukaryota; phylum Evosea; class Eumycetozoa; order Dictyosteliales; family Dictyosteliaceae; genus Dictyostelium; species Dictyostelium discoideum. The sequence goes on from NC_007088.5 coordinate 5,400,835, forward strand.
CTAGCCGGGCATTTTATGAAATTTTTATTTTAATTACAAAAATTTGTCGGAAATATTTTTTTTATAAATAAGATCAACCAAGAGTAAATTAAACTATTAATCCACATTTTGACAGAAATTTTAAAAAAATCCAAAAAACATCAACAATGTTATAAAATTAAAATAAGAAACCAAAATTTTCATTATTTTTTATTTTTTTGAATTAAATTTATAAAAATTAATTTTTTATTAATTTGAATTAAATTTATTTAAATTAATAAAAATTAGACAAAAAAAAAAAAAGAAATATTTATGGAAAATTAAAAAAAAAAATTAGACCAAAGAAAAGAAATATTTATGGAAAATAAAAAAATTAACTCTGTAAATTTCTGTTTTTAACCACTACCAAATATTTCGTTTTTAAAAGCAATAAAACTCAAAAAAATTACAATATAAAAAAAAAAAAAAAAAAAAAAAAAAAAAATTGAAATTTTTTATTTTTTTTTTTTTTTTTCATTTTTTTAAATTTGGAGGAACAAACACACAAATAATATTTAAATCACCTCAACATATATATATATAACTAGTAAAAATGGCAAAAGGATTAACAAAGAAACCAACCAAAAAAAATAAATCATTACCAGCAACTACATCTCACGAAACACCAAAACCTTCAGTTGGATTTTTTAGTAGATTAAGCGCCAACAAAACATTAGGAAATATTATTGTTAGTTCAGCAAATTTGGTTTGTTTCACAACTAGAAAAATTTTAAATATGACATGGGTTACAGTTACATTTGCAGCACTTTTCCTTACTCCAGCTTATAAATGTTTATCAGCTGATTTAGAAGAAACTGAAAAAGGTACCGATAATCCAGATGATGCTTTACCAGAAGGAATGTTGGATTAAATATAATATACTTCAAATTATATAAAAATAAATAATAAATAAATAATAAATAATAACAATAAAAAAACAATAAAAAGAAATAATCAATTGTAAAATTTTTACATAAAACTGCAAAAACGTCAACAAAACATCAACACACATACACACACACAAATACACCTCAACCTTTTAATACAAAAACCTCAACCTTTTAATACAAAAACCTCAACAAACACACAGTAAACCAAAACGAAAACCAAGAAAAAAAAAAAAATCTAATCAAGATTAATTTTAATAAATTAAGAATCTTTTGTTTTTTTTTAAAATAAAAAAATAAAATAAAAAAAAATAAAAAATAAAAAATAAAAAAAATTTAAAAAAGATAATTAAACTATTTATTTATTCTTTATTCTTTATTTTTATTTTTATTTTTTTTATAAATATCAACATACTTTATCCTTTCGTTTTTTTAATAAAAAAAAAAAAAATAAAATAAAATAAAATAAAATAAAAAAAAAAAAAATTAAAAAAAACGAAAAGCGAATTTTGAGAATTTTTTCTTTTTTCCTATTTTTTTATTTTTTATTTTTTTTATTTTTTTTATTTTTTTCTATAAACTGTACATATAAATAAATAAATAAAGATTTAATAATAATGGGTAGATATAGTGGTCATGGTGGTACACACACAAAAAAAAAACAATACAAAAGAGCTAGAAGTACAAAAAATAGAGCAAAAGGTAAAAAATAAACACCCCCATCAATAATAATAATAATAATATTAATAATAATAATAATTATAATAATAATATTAATAATAATAATAATAATAATAATAATAATAATAATAGTTATGACTTATGTATATAAATACATACAACATATATTATATAAAAATACTAATATATATTATAATAATTTATTTATTATAATCAAAAAACATATAACAATAACAATAATAATTTTTTAAAAAAAAAGACATTGATCAAATTTTTGATGAAATCCAACCAGAAACTATAGATAAATTTTCAAAATTTGAAGTAGATCCAGATTTACCTGGTATGGGTCAAAATTATTGTATACATTGTTCTAAACATTTTGTTACAAATGAAGATTTACAAAGTCATATTAAAGGAAAACCACATAAAATTAGAGTAAAAGAATTAAAAACTAAACCATATTCACTTGCAGAGAGTCAAATACCAGTTGATAATGGTGTAAAATTAAATAGAGATGCAAATGGTGTTCCAACTACAACTGATGTTACTGGTACAATTAAAAAATCAACAACTACAACAACAACCACCACTACCGTTTAAATTATATAAAATTATAAAAAATAAAAAAATATTTAAAAAATATTTAAAAAAAAAATATATATATAAAAAGAAATAGAACTTTTATTTATTTAATTAATTATTTATTTATTTTGTTTTGTTTGGTTTTGTTTTGTTTATTTTTTTTTTTTTTTTTTTTTTTTAAAATTTCCAATCAGACATGAAATCAGTATCTTGTTCAATTAATTTTGATTTTTGTTGATAAGCTAATGGAACAGTTGAAGATTTCTTTTTAAAAGAATTTTCATACATTACTTGATAAGTGACAAATGAGAATTCATTTAAATCAATGATATTTTTAAGACCATTATCAAATAATTTTGCCATTTTACTAACTTCTGGAGCGTAATGGTCACGAAGAATTTGAATTTCCCAAAGTGAACTTGAGATAGCATTACATTTACTTGGATCTTCTTCAATTGGATCATATGGATCATTTCCATATAAACCTTTAATATTATCTAATGATTCTTGTTGTTGTGGTTGTAAATCTTGTTTAATTAATAATACAGATTGTCTAGTAATTTGTTGTTGCTGCTGTTGTTGTTGTACTTGATTTTGAGTATTTGGTAATGGTTTAATTGGATTATTAATTAAACAATGACAATTTACATTTCTTTGTAAAAGATTGTAAATCAATGGTAATAAAATTAATGAACCATATGGTGGAGAAATTAAACAAAGAGTTGCACATCTCTTTATAAATGCAGCAACCATATAATTTGGTAAAGATTTTGATGATAAAAATAAATCTGCTAATTTAAAAAATCTAGCTCTATATTTTGCATATAAAACACCTGGTTGAAATAATGAATATAATTTTTTAAAAAAGTCTGGATATTCTCTTTAATAATAAATAAATTAATAAGTTAATAAACTATTACTTGAATATATATATATATATATAATTATAGTATACTTACAAATTATATTTTGTAATTAAAATGAAAACACCATTTAAAGCTAAAATTGAAGTTACACCACCTAAATCATAAGAGTTTGTAAAGAAATCTAAAAGTACTTTTGCATCGGTTAAATAAGGGAAAACACGATCAGGTAAACCAAGTAAAACATGTTTATAGATTGTTGGTGGTAATGGTAAAGTTAAGAAAGAGATCCAAGATTTACTAAAGATTGATCTATAAGAGGAGATCTTTGTTAATGATGACCAATTTGAAGATAATCTCTCCCATTCCTTTTCATTGAAATTCTTTGGTTTCTCCCAATTTGATCTCTTTGATTGTTGTTTTAATTTAGTTTTTAATGAAGAATTATTCTCAGTGATACAAGAGAAATGTGGTTTACCAACCCAAAATTCCCATTCATCAGGTACAACTTGTAATGGTTCAAAAAATGTTAAGAAATCAAATAAATTTTCAACAAATTTTGAAATACTTGATACATTTGGATAAATTGATTTAAATTCTTGTTCAGTAGTAGTGGTGGTGGTGCTAGTGGTATTCTTTTTATTTATTAATGCAATTGTTGATGTTGATATCTCATTAATTGAAACTAAAGAATAGTAGAATAGATCTTGATATTTTGATAAATAATTCTCAGTGAAATGGTCTAATAGTTTAGTATTGAATGTATTTGAAAACATCATTGTTGAAATCAACTGTTTTAAAGTTTGTTTTGAAATATTATGAAAATGTTGTTTATCTTCGTCATCTAAAAGTTGCTTTTCTTCTTGTTCATTTGGTAATGTTGATAATAGAATTGATTCTCTTTTTAAAATATTTAATAAAGTTGTTAATGTTGGTAATT
>NC_007088.5:5407305-5424805 GCF_000004695.1 Dictyostelium discoideum AX4
CAAATGATGAATCGATATTGGGCACGAGTAATGATAATTCAGCACGTCTTTGGAATACGGAATTGGGTCGTTCAAGACACACATTGACTGGCCATATTGGTAAGGTGTATACGGGTAAATTCATAAACTCGAATCGTGTGGTCACGGGCAGTCATGATCGTACTATCAAATTGTGGGATCTTCAAAAGGGTTATTGTACACGTACCATCTTTTGTTTCTCAAGTTGTAATGATTTGGTGATCCTAGGTGGTAGTGGCACTCATTTAGCTAGTGGTCATGTCGATCATAGTGTCAGATTTTGGGATTCAAACGCTGGTGAACCAACTCAAGTACTCTCATCGATTCACGAGGGTCAAATCACTTCAATCACAAATTCACCCACAAATACCAATCAAATCCTTACAAACTCTCGTGATCATACCCTAAAGATCATCGATATACGTACCTTTGATACAATTAGAACCTTTAAGGATCCAGAATATCGTAATGGTCTAAATTGGACTAAAGCTTCTTGGTCTCCAGATGGTCGTTATATTGCATCAGGTTCAATCGATGGTTCAATTTGTATTTGGGATGCTACAAATGGTAAAACCGTTAAAGTTTTAACAAAAGTTCATAATAATGGTTCTTCAGTTTGTTGTTGTTCTTGGTCACCATTAGCAAATATTTTTATATCTGCTGATAAAGATAAAAATATAATTCAATGGGAATAAAATTTTACAAAGTTTTATAAATAAATAAATAAAAAATAAAAAAAAAAAATATATATATTATTTCTCCCACAAGAATAAACTATTTATTATTATTTTTTTTTTTTTTTTTTTAAAAAAAAATCTAAATAAAATCTTTAACTATTTTTAAATTATTACCAAATATATTATTTGCTTTTTTTTAAAAAAAAAAAAAAAAAAAATCAAAAAAAAGATACAATTAAAAAGATATCTTTTTAATAAAAAATCTTAAAGTTAATCTATTAATTATATTAAAAAAGTTAATGTTATTTATTTATAATTTTATAATTTTTTAATTTTATTTTTTTTTTTTTTTATTTTTTTTTTTTTTCATTGTTTGATTAATAATATTTATTTTTTTTTTAAAAAAAAAAAAAAAAGATTGTTAATGATTATCTTATTGATTATTTGGGTGGTTGATTTCAAGCCTATTCAAAGTGTTTAAATTTTAATATTAAAATATTTTTATTAATTTTTTTATATTTTTTTTATTTTTCTTTGGAGTGTTTTTAGATTATGTCACTTTTAACTATTTTTGGGTAATCAAAAATAAAAAAATAATAAAAAGTGAGGCCAATTGAAAATATATAAAAATGGTAAGGGATTTTGTTTTATTATTTGTTATTAAATTTCAGAAACTTGTAAATAATAAATTTTTTAAAAAAATTCCCTTTTTCAATATTCTCTTTTAGTGGGCCAGGGGCTTTTTTTTTTTTTTTTTATCTCAAATAATATTATTTAAAAAAAATAAAAAACTGACATCGACAGTTTGTTTTTCAAAAACTGAATAATTTTTTAATTTCTTTTTTTTTTTATTTTCTTTTTTTTTTTTTCTTTTTTTTTTTTAATTTTTACTTTTTATTCTTTTTTTTTTTTTTTTTTTTTAACTTACCAATAATATTTAATAAATAATAAATATTAAAAAAAAAAAAAAATCAGAACGAGTGTTATAAATAAAAAAAAAAGGTAAAAAATAAAAACTAATCAAATAATTGGAACAAAAAAAATAATTGGAAAAAAAAACCACGTTGCGTGCACACCACTCGCATTCTGAAGAATAATTTATTTTAAGAAAATAAATATCTAAATTTTTTCTTTTTTTTTTGTTTTTTTTAATTTTTCGTGTCCCCAGGTTTCACCAAAAATAAGACACTTTTTTTTGGTTTTTTTTTTTTTTTTTTTAGTAAAAATTTCATAAGAATTTTTTTTTTTTAAATTAATATAATAATTTCATCATTTTAAAAACAGTTTGAATAAAATAAAAATAATAATACCAAAATCAACGTTTAAACAAATATAGATTGGAAAATAATTTTTAGTAAAAATTTTTAAATAAAAACAAAACAAAATTAAAAATAAAATAAAAATAATAAAGAAGTGTGAGTGTGTTTCCTTTTATATATTTTTTTTTTTTGTGTTTTGTTTTTTATCTTAATTTTTATTTTTATTTTTATTTTTATTTAATTTGTTTTTTTTGTTTTGTTTTTTTTTTTTATTTTTTTTATATTTTTTAATACAACAAAATAATTTTTTAAAATTTCAACAACTTTACTAACACTTTCAACACCCACACATAATATTAACAATAACAAAATATAGAATATAGAATATCGCTGTATATACAAATACAACACAAGCATCTATATATATATATATATAAAATAAATTCATTTTGAAGTTTTGTAACAATAGTATAAAACAGATAAACAGATAAATAGATAATCTTTTTTTTTTTTCCTTAAAATTTTTTTTTTTTTAAAATTATAATAATTACACTTATAAAAAATAAAAAAAAAAAAAAAATCAACTTTAAAGAAAAAAAAAAAAAAAAAAAAAAAAAAAAAAAAAATCTATACATTAAAAAAAAAAAAGAAACTTTATAGAAAAAAAAAAAATATATAATAAAAAAAAAAAAACTTGTTTAAACGATCATTAGTAATGACAAATTTATCAACATCATCAAATGATAATATTTACCAAGAAGAACATCAAATAATAAATACATCAACCGATGAATTAAGTTCATCACCAAGTAAAGAAACAAATAATAATTTAATATCACCACCATTTAATAGTAAATTCTTTAAGAGTATAAATGAAAATACAAATCAAACACCAAAATTCACTCATTTAGAAAATAAAAGTGATACCACACCTAATAATAATAATAATAGCGCTAGTAAAAATAAAAATAAAAGAAATTCATATAATAGTTATAAATCATTTGAAGATGAAGATTTATTTAGAGAAGGTGGTCAATCAATTAATGGCGCGAGTGATGGTAGTTCAAGCCCACCAATTAAAATAAAATTACAAGATACACATTATGAATTAATTCAAAATGGTAATCAATCAATTAATGAAAATAATAATGGCGGTGGTAATGGTAATGGTAATAGTGTTCCAAAATTCTTAAATTTTGAAGAGATTGTAAATAACGAAAATAATAATATCATAAAAAATAGTTTAAAAGGAAGTGGTGGTGGTGGTATTGGTCGTATGGGATTATTATCAACTTCATCAAGTTCATTTGTAGAAAAGGTTACAGCAAAAGAAAGATTCCGATATTTTATAAACTTTGTAATACATCAAATTAAAACCAGTACTTGGTTAACTTGGGTGAAATTATTTGTTTTAGTATGTATTATAACTTTATTTATGTTGGCAATTTTCAAATTTAAAATTCAAAGTCATTTATCTGCTCTTCAAGAATTTGTTGGTAAATTTGGTATTGTTTTAGGAGGTTTACTTTATGTTGGTATATTTATGTTATTAATTATATTTTTAATACCAGTTACAATTCCAACAATTAGTATGTATAAAAAAAAAAAAAAAATAATAATAATAATAATAATAATAATAATAATAATAATAATAATAATAATAATAATAATAATAATAATAATAATAATAATAATAATAATAATAATAATGTTTTTTTATTAACATATATATATATATAAATATATTAATATATATTTTTTTTATTTTTTAAAAAAATAGTTGGTGGTATGACCTTTGGAATAGGATTTGGTATATTATTTGTATGGACTGCATCAATTTTAGGTGGAGTAGTAGCATTTTTCTTGGGTAGATATGTACTTAGAAAAAGAATTTCAAAAAGAATTGAAAAGAATAGAAAATTGGTAGCAGTTGATCAAGCGATTGGACAAGAAGGTTGGAAGATTGTATTATTACTTAGATTAACACCAATTGTGCCAGAGAGTATTCTAAATTATACATTATCAGTGACCAAAGTAAACTTTTGGCATTATTTAATTTGCAGTGGCATTGGTATGATACCAGGTTGTTCATTCTTTGTATATGTTGGTTCATCTCTTAGAACGTTATCAGATGTTGGTAATGGAGAATCTCCAATGGAAAAAGGAAAAATTATAATGTATGTTATATCTGGTGTACTAATGGTTGTTTCAATCACTTTTATCACTATCATTGTAAAAAGAGCTGTAAATAAAAAATTAGAAGCCGATGATCAAAAAGGTTTATTAGATGAAGAAGAACGATTAATGAATGAACAAGATGATTTAATAAGTGGTAATGATTATTTATAAAATCAAAAAAAAAAAAAAAAAAAAAAAAAAAAAAGAAGTCTTGAACCAAAAAAAAAAAAAAAAATAAAAAAAAAAATAAAAATAAAAATAAAAAAATGATATAGTTATTTATTTAATATAATATCATAAAGTACATATATAAATAAAAAAAAAAAATAAAAAAAAAAGTATTCAAAATATAAAATCTTATATTTATTAAAAAAAAAAAAAAAAAAAATTATTATTTATTTATTATTTACTTTTAATAATTTCATTTATTATTTCCATTTATTATTTATATTAGTTATTATTATTTACAAAGAGTGAGAATCTTATTACTACTATTATTTAATTTTTATTTTTTTTTTCTTTCTTAATTTTTTATATGATTGGCATTATTTTATTTTTAGTATTTTTTTTTTTAAAAAATTATTTATTTGGTTTAATAGTTTGCATTACACCAGCTAAACCAGAGAGTAAAGGATTTTCAGCTTTTTCTAATTTATTTTGAATTTCATAATTTGAAAATATAATAGTTGGATTGGTCTCTAATACCAAACCACCCATTACCATTTCATCTAAAATATAGTGTACTTTATCAATGTGAAAAATGAGATCTAATTCACAAACATTTTCAAAACCTATTAATATTTATAAAAATTTCATAATAATAATAATAATAATAATATTTTTGATTAAATTGATTTGTAAAAATTATATTGAATTGTTAATTGAATTGAATTATAATTGAATTGCAATTGCAATTGGATTGTAATTGAATTGATTTAATTTAATTTAATTTAATTTTAAAATGAAATTAATATGTATGTATGTATGTAAGTATATGAGGGGGGGGGGGGGGGGGTATTAAAATTTTAATAATAATAATAATAATAATAAATAAATAAATAATTACATTTATCTAAAGATTCAACAAAAGTTTGGATTAAATCAATTATTGATAATTCACTTTCAGATGAATCAACGCAAAATATAAAAAATAATGTAGCATAATGACGATAAATGATTTTTGTATCTTTATCAAATATATTTGAATTATTACCAATTTCTAAAAAATTACATGATCTTTCTGTTCTCTTTGATACTAATAAAAATAATTCTCTAATAATTTGTTGTTGTTTTTCTTCACTCTATTAAATATTGGTTTTTTTAGTATATATATATCTGACAATTTATGAGAAAATAAAAAAATAACACTTACATAATGTTCATAAAATTTAATTAATCTTGGTTTACCATGATTATTTATAATTAATATAGACTTGATCATTATAAATTATTTTTTTTATTTATTTTTAATAGTGCGTCGAATATGTGGTTTGACAATTTTTAAAATAAAAAAAAAAAAAATCCAAAACAAAAAATTTTTTTTTTTATTTTTTTATTTTATTTTTTTTTTTTTTATTTTTTTTTTGCGATTAATTTGGCGTGGTCATTGGTAGTATTGAAGTGTTTTTATGTTGACAAAAGAAAAAAAATAAAAATAAAAATAAAAATAGAAATATAATTTTAAAAGTAATAATAAATAAATAAATAAATAATCTGTTTAATCTTTATTTTCAAAAAAAAAAAAAAATTTATATTTTATTGACTTTGAAAATCAAAATTTTTTATATTTTATTGACTTTGGAAATCAAATTTTTTTTTTTTTTTTTTTTTATTTTTTTTACATTTTATTTTTTTTTTTTATTTTTTTTTTTTCACTTTTTTTTTTAAATTTTTTAAATTTCATTTTAACAATTTTATCATCATTTTTTTTTTTTTTTAATATTGATAAATAAATACAAAAAAAATGAACAGATTATTTAAAGTTCAATCTGTAATTTCAAAACCAGTTGGATGGTCAAGCATTAGAAGTTTTCACTCATCTAGTGCAAACTATGTAGGTTTTTATTATTAATTATTATTATTATTATTATCATTATTATTTCATCAATTGGTTGTCAGTATTGATGATCAGCTGAAAAAAAAAAAAAAAAAAAAAAAAAAAAAAATAAAATAAAATAAAATAAAAAAAAAAAAATTATAAAATAAATTAATAAATTAATTTAAAATAATTATAATTATAATTAATAAATAATAATTTATACAAATAATAATAATTTTTATTTATTTTTTTTTTTTTTTATTATTATTATTATTTATAATTATAGATGTTTGAAAAGATTTTAATTGCAAATAGAGGTGAAATTGCATGTAGAGTTATGGAAACATGTAAAAAGATGGGTATTAAAACAGTAGCAATTCATAGTGATGTTGATAAGAATGCTAAACATGTAAATATGGCAGATGAAGCAATTTGTGTTGGACCAGCACCAACATCAGAATCATATTTGAATATTGATGCAATTGTAGAGGCAATTAAGATGACAGGTGCACAAGCAGTACATCCAGGTTATGGATTTTTATCAGAGAATTCAAGATTTGTAAAAGAGTTGGAGAATATTGGTGTAACATTCATTGGACCAGGATCATATGCTATGCATGCATTAGGAGATAAGATCGAATCAAAACGTATTGCCAAAGAGGCAGGTGTTAGTGTTGTACCAGGTTACATTGGAGAAGTCGATGGTATGGATCATGTTATAAAGATTGCCAACGAGATTGGTTATCCAGTTATGGTTAAAGCATCAGCAGGTGGTGGTGGTAAAGGTATGAGAGTTTGTAGAAATGATGAGGACGTTAAAATTGGTTTCCGTCTCTCAAAACAAGAGGCAAAATCTTCATTTGGTGATGATAGAATGTTGATTGAGAAATACATTGAACACGGAAGACACATTGAGATTCAAGTACTCTCTGATGGTGAAAATGCACTTTATTTCCCAGAACGTGATTGTTCAATTCAACGTCGTAATCAAAAGGTTATCGAAGAGGCACCATCACCATTCATGGATGAAGAGACACGTACTAAAATGGGTAAAGAAGCTGCCGCCCTCTGCAAAGCCGTAGGTTACAAAAGTGCAGGTACCGTAGAGTTTTTGGTTGATCATGACAAGAGTTTCTACTTTTTAGAGATGAATACTCGTCTTCAAGTCGAACATCCAATCACTGAGGAAATCACTAAACAAGATCTCGTCGAACATATGATTCGTATTGCCTATGGTGAGAAATTAAAGATTAAACAATCTGATATTAAAATTCACGGTTGGGCAATGGAAAGTCGTGTCTATGCCGAGGATCCATATCGTAATTTCCTTCCATCAATTGGTCGTGTTAAGAAATACATTCGTCCAAGTGGTCCAGGTATTCGTATCGATGGTGGTATCTTTGAAGGCGCTGAAATCTCAACTTACTATGATCCACTCATTAGTAAACTCATTACCTATGGTGAGAACAGAAAGAATGTTATCACCAAAATGAAGAGAGCTCTCGATGAATACTACATCAAAGGTGTCAATCATAATGTCGCCTTCCTTCGTGATGTCATGGAGAATAAGGATTTCGTCGATGGTAATGTCACTACCGATTTCATTCCAAAGGAGTATCCAGAAGGTTTCCAAGGTTATAAATTCTCTCCAAAACAAATCGAACAACTCTCAATTTGTGCAGTTTTCTTACGTTTTGTTGAACAACACAAAAATTTGACAAACTCTTCAAATACAAATCGTACCTCTTCCATTTCACCAGATATTCTTTACATTGCCAAGGTTGAAAATGTTCGTCACTCCATTCATTTCTATCCACTCGATAATTCTGAAACTGACGCCGCTGCCAATGGTGCCAATGGTGATGATTCCTCAAGATTCATGGTTCAATTCATCGATCAAGAGAAAGATGGTCAAGTCATTAAGGAATTTGAATTAAATTTAGTCGATGCAACTCCACAATTTATCAAATTAAACATTGGTGGTATCTCTCATCGTTTCCAAATTCACGATAAAACTTCCACATCCTACACCCTTCAATTCCATGGTTCAAAGATTCCAGTCACCGTTTTATCTCCAGAAGAAGATTTACTCTGCCAATACATGCCAGTTAAAAAAACTGTTGACTCTTCAAACTCTTTAATCTCACCAATGCCTGGTACTATCCTCTCTTTGGCCGTTAATGTAGGTGATAAAGTTGTCCTTGGTCAAGAACTTTGTATCGTTGAAGCAATGAAAATGCAAAATGTTCTCAGAGCTCCAAAAGATTGTGAAATTAAATCAATCAATGTTAAACCTGGTCAAGTCGTTTCTGTTGATGAAGTTTTAATTGATTTTAAATAAAAATAAAAATAAAATAAAAATAAAAATAAAATAAAATAAAAAAATAAAATAAAAAAAATATTTAATTAAAAAATTATAAAAGAAATCTTTAATAATAATTTTTTTATTATACTTTAATAAACTATTATTTGGTATTATAAAAAAATGTTATATATTTTTATTAACATTAGTTAATCATTGTTTAGTTTATATTTTATTTATCAGGCAATTCAATTATTATTTTTAATTTTAAAATACAGTTTTGTTATAATTAATATTTTTATTTTATTTTTTTTTTTTATAAATATCCAGTTATAATTAAAATATCCAATTTTGATTTAAATTTTAAAATTTTTTGGAAGTGGGAGCTATGTTTGGACTGGGACAAAATAAACTTTTCTTTTTAATTTTATTAGGATAAATTTAAGAGATTTTCAGATTAAATCACATTATATAAACAACCAACAAATTAATAAGACACCGGCTTCAACAACAACAACTCCATAGGTTAAGAAAAAGGAAGGTGAAATTGAACAATGAGCTACCGGGGCTCATTTAGAGACCATTTTTTTTGCATTTATTTTTTTATTTTTTATTTTATTCTCAATTATACAAATTAAGATGGCTGATAATTAAAACCAAAACATCCTGTTTTTTAATATGATGGAGTTTAAAATTAAATAAATTACATATATCAAATATAAAATTGTAATTAATTATATGAGTTGTCAAATGAGATTGTTTGGGGCACTGGTTTTGGGTTAAAAAAATTTTGCAAATTAACTTATTATAATTGTTTGATTGGATCATTTGAAAGTTAGTTTTATATTTTGCTTTTTTTATTTATTCCAAAATAGATATTCTGTACCATTTACTAAGTAGAGTAGAGCATGAGAGTTTTTCTTCTCCATTTTAAACGTTCTTGGAGCAATTATTGAAAATAGGAAGTTCTTAAAATGGTGCGTGTGCTTTTAAAAAAAAATGTCAAGTCAGAGGATCGAACTCTGGACCTTAGGATTATGAGACCTACGCTCTACCAACTGAGCCAACCTGACATGTTAATGTTTTTTTGTTTTTTTTGTTTTTTTTTGATCGCCCCACAATTTTTCATTAAATAACAACAAAAATTTTTTTTAATTAAAATGAAAAAAATAATAAACATTTAATAATTAAACTATTAATTTAACTACACATTAAAAAAACATTAAATAATAAAATTGATAGGACTTCACTCAAAAATACAAAAATTTGAAAGGGAACATTCACTCAGCCATTACCATAACAGAATACCTAATCCTTAAATAATTTAATTTTACCAAAACTGACTCTAAATATAATGGTTTCTTTTCTTTTTCTTTTATTTGATTTTTAAAATTAAATAATCCTGATATTAAAAAAAAAAAAACAAAAAAAAAAAAACAAAAAACCTTTTTTTAAATTTAATATAATATCTACAATGAATTTATTTTGAAAGTTTTTTTTTTTATACAAAGAAAAAGAGTTTTTTAAAAAAAAAAAAGTTATGAGCACTTCTTTAGTTGATTTTTTTTTTTTTTCCTCTTTTTTTTTTTTTCTTGGTTTTTTTTTTTTTTTTTTACTGATAGGATTGGTATATTCTTTAATTATTTGTGTATTATAATAATGATTTCCATATTGTTAAATCGATATATTTTTCTTATAATTTATAAGGAAAAGTAATAATGTCATTATTATTAATTATCTTATCATTATATTTTTTTTTTTTTTTTTTTTTTTTTTTTTTTTTTTTTTATACAAAGAAAAAGGTTTTTACAATTATTATTTTTGTTATTATTATTATTATTATTATTATTATTATTATTATTATTATTATTATTATTATTATTATTATTATTATTATTATTATTATTATTATTATTATTAAAGATCGTCAATTACGAATATTAATTGGTCGTCTTGGTCATAGGTTGGACGATGGCCATATTTGAAATCATCCTCATCTTTAAGAGAAGAAGTTCTAGTAATGGTATGAGATTCTAATGGGAAAGAGTCATCGAAATGGCTCAAGACATGTTTTCTTGGTGGCGATCTATGTTGATTATTTTGTTGGTTATTTTGTTGACCAGGATTAAAAACTCCATGTGTATTTAAATTTTTTGACTGAATTTGAAAGTTGTAATTTAAAAGAAATGCCATTTTTTTTTTTTTTATATATATATATTTATTTTCTTTTAAAATTAAAAAAAAAAAAAATTATAAATTGATTAATCACAAGTTTTTTTTTTTTTTTTTTTGAGATTTTATTTGTAATTATTTTTGTAATTTTTACTATAAATGACAACAATGAATGAAATTGAATTTGAAATTGAATATGAGTATATATGTTATTTTTTTTTTTTTTTTTTTTTTTTTTTTTAATGGTTATTATTTTTGAAATAAATAAATATTTAAATATTTTATAATTCTAACTAAAATATCTTTATTGTTTTAGATTATTTTAATTTTATTTTTAATTTTTATTTTTATTTTTAATTTTTTTATTTTTATTTTTATTTTTATTTTTATTTTTAATTTATATATGTTTTAGTTTAATGTTTTTTTTTGCTCTTAGTCTGAAATTTTTTATTTTTATTTTTTTTTTTGTTTTTTTTTATTCTAACTGATTTTTTTAAAATTTTTATTAAATTTCGTTATGAATCCAAAAATTATCAGAATTAATTTAAATAATGGGATTGATTTATTTTATTTTTGCAGAATGAAGTATTATTTTAAAAAAAAAAAAAAAAAAAAAAAAGAAAAAAAAAAAGGATTTTGATTTATTTTATTATTATTTTTATTTTTTTCCATAAAAATTAAAAAAAAAAAAAAAATAGTTATTAAAACAACAATAGCAGTTTTTAAATGAGATTATTTACAATTAAATTATAGTTATATAAAATAAATAGTGCAGTTAAAATACTTTACTGTATAAATATATTTGTATAAATAAAAAGTTTGTGTAATATTCTGTGTGTGAATTTTTGTGTGTAATGTCTTTATGTGTGGTAGGAGTGTGTGTTTGTGTTTATGTTCTTGAATGATTTATTTATATTTAAAAAGAAAAAAATATTATTTGGTAAATTTCAAAATTTTGATTTTAATTAAATTTTGAAATTGAATTAAAAAATATAAAAAAAAAAAAAAAATAAATAATTATTAAATTTTGTTTTTTTTTAATATTTTTTTTAAATATTTTTTTTTATTTTTTTTTTTATTCAAGTGGTATGCCACCCATGGTAATAACCCCATTCCTCCCAAAAGAAAAAAAAAAAAAAAAAAAAAAAAAAAAAAAAAAATTGAAAATAAAATTTGAAACCAAAACCATTCCCCCTTTGCGTGAGTGTGGGTGTGGTGTTTTTTTTTTTTTTTTTGGTGGATATTCAACATTCCCCAATTTAGGAAATTGAAAAAAAAAAAAAAAAAAACAAGATATTAATCAAATTTTTTTTATTGTGTGGTTATCATGGTTGATATAGGAGCGAAATGTAATTTGTATTTTGTATTTTGTATTTTGTAATTTGTTTTTTTTTTTTTTTTTTTTAATATTACATAAATTTATCATACCAAGTTGGTATGTTGTTATTTTTGTGGTTTATTATAATAATATTATCAACTCCCAAAAAAAAAAAAATTTAATAATAGAATTTTGTGTGTTTTTTTTTTTTTTTTTTTATTAATGGAATTGTTATTATTTTGGGTGCATTGAAAAAAAAAAAAAAAGAAAAAAAAAACAAATCAAGAAAAAACAAATATTGATTATTTACCAATAATACACATTTATCTATTTTCTAAATTTATATAATTTATACCACACAAAATGATGATTTTTTTTTTTTAATTTTTTTTTTTATGATTATTATAAAAATATTAATTACCTTTTTTTTTTTTATCTACACAAAGCGACAATCATTAATATTATGACAATAGATTTTACTTTTTATTTTATTATTTGTATTTAATTATAAATATATAGATATATATTTATTGTATTTTCTAATCTTTAATTTTTTTTTTTTTTTTTTTTAGTAATGTTAATTTTACTAATGAAGGTTTAATATATAAAAAAAAAAAAAAAAAAAAAAAATAATAATTTATATTGAAATTTAAAAAATGGGAAATTTGAAAATTTTTTTCAAATTAAAATTATTTTATTTTATTTTTTATTTTATTTTTTATTTTATTTTATTTTTTTTTTTTTTTATGGTTAACCAAGGGTCCCAATTAAGTTAAAGAACAAGAGAAATCAAATTTGACTTTTGAAAAATTAAAGTGAAAAAAAAATCAAAAAAAAAATCAAAAAAAAAAAAAAAAAAAACTAATTTGGAAAATGTTTTTAAAAAAAAAATTAAATAAAAAATAAATTTAAATGTTTTAAAAAAAAAAAGATATTTTTTAAGTATCTCATTCTATCTCCAAAATAATTTTTTTTCACTTTACAACTTGGCATAAAATCATAGGAATAGAATATATGTTACTACTGGTGATATTAATTACTTCTATGAATTTTTTTTTTTTTTTTTTGGATGAGGGGTTTATTTTAAATATTTTTATATTTTAAAGATTTCAATTTGGAATGATTTGGAATGAAAAAAAAATAAAATAAAAAAAAAATGTGAAAAAGAAAAATAAAAAAATAGATTATAATAATTCCATTTTTAATTAACCCACTCCAGTAAATTTAAATTTAAATTGAATTTGAATTTAAAGCCAATGTTTTTTCATATTTTTTTAATTATTTTTTATTTTTTTTTTTATTTTTTTAATTTTTTTTTTTTGTTTTTTTTTGTTTTTTTTTTTTTTTTTTTTTTTTAAAAATTTATATTGGGGTGAAAAATCTCTTGGGGAATTAACAAGACCTTTTCCTTTTCTAGCACCTTTATAAACAGTCTCAATGATATCAATCATATCTTGTTTATTTGTTAGTGCCCAATTAACTTTTTTTTTAAATTTTTTTTTTTTTTTTTTTTTTTTAATAATATAAAATAAAAAGTTAGTTACCAATTTTTTTTTTTTTTTTTTGGTTTTTTGGTTTTTTGGTACTTACTTTTATTATTATTACCAGTACCTAAATCGACCATAATATGTTTATTTCTATAAAAAAACATAGTTGGGCAATCGTCATATAACTCATACATTGAATTTAAATCTGGGACTTCTGTAATATCAACCTAAAAGTTTTTTTTTTTTTTTAAAAAAAATATTTTATTTTTTTTTTTTTAAAAATTATTATTAAAGTTTTAATTAAAGTTAGAAAGTCAGTTAAAAATTATAAAAATAATTAAAAACAAATGAAAAAAATTCACACAGAATACACACCATTCCCATGATAAAGTTTATTTTATTTTTATTATTATTTTTTAATTTATTTTATTTTAATTCATAAAATTTTTATACATATAATTCAAAAATCATTTTTGAAAATTCTAAAATTAAAAGGTGAAATAATTATACTTACCACATAAATTACAGCCATATTTTTAACTTTCTCTGCAATTGATGCTAAAATATCATCTTGTTTCATACATTCCGGATTATAATCATGGCCAAAACGTATAACTACAACTCTATCTTCTTCAGTGGACAATTGCTTGATCAATAGCCCACCCATTTGGAAGATGTGTTAATAAATATGACAAAATAATAATAATAATAATAATAATAATATTAAAAAAAAAGAGGTTTAGTTTAAGTTGGTTGTTTATAAAAATAAAAAAATAAAAAATAAAAAATTAAAAAAATGAAAAAAAAAAAAAAAAAAAAATTAAAAACTTTTTTTATTTTATTTTTATTTTTTTTTTTTTTTTTTTTTTTTAATTTTTTTTTTTAAGATTTAATTACAATAAAAATAAATTTTTTTTTTTTTTTTTTTTATTGTCTTTTAATTTTTTTTTTTTTTTTTTTAAAATCCATTGTGTTAAAAACTTTATTTATTTTTTTTTTTTTAAAAAAAAAAAAATAACTATACAAAATAATCAAGTTGATAATAAATAAAATAAAAACTATAACCAAATAAAATAAAAAACATAAAAAAATGGGTTCTAAAAATGGAACAACTGAAGTTGAAGATAATCAACAAAATGATAATCAAAATAAATTAAAAAACAATGAAAACGATAATAGTAACAACAACAATAATAATAATAGACCAGATGATGCAGATAACAATAATAGATCATCACCATTTTCAAAGTATGATGAAATTGAAAATAATAGTAATAATAACAACAAAAATGATAAAGACAATGACAACAACAACAATTCAAAGTTTGATGATGATAACAACAACAATAATAAAAATAATAACAATATTAATAAAAATAATAAAAGAAGTAATAGTAATAGTAGAAGTAGAAGTGAAAGTAGAAGTAGAAGTAGAAGTAATTTGAGTGATAAAAGTAGTGGCAATAGTAGTGGTAGTGGTAGTCTTTCAAGTGGTAGTGATACTAAAGAAACCATTTTTGTAGGAAATTTACCAAGAGATACTATTGTAAAAGATATTGAAAATCTATTCAAAAACTATGTAAAATCAATTGAAAAAGTTGATATAAAGAATGGTTATGCTTTCGTTATAGTCTCTACAAATGATCCCGATATAGTTGTAAAAGAATTACATAGAAAAGAATTCCTAAATAAGAGTTTAACTGTTCAAATTGCAAAAAGTGAAAGGTAATTATCATTTTGAATAGATTATCAAACATTTTAATAATAATTCTGTTTATTTATTAATAATAATAATAATAATAATAATAATAATAATAATAATAATAATAATAATAATAATAATAATAATAATAATAATAATAATAATAATAATAATAATAATAATAATAATAATAATAATAATAATAATTTTTAATAGTAAAAAGAAAGAAGAATCAGAAGAAGTTAAACCAAGTCGTGCTATATTCATTGTAAATTATAATGTTTCAAAAACTACAACTAATGATATTGCCGATTGGTGTTCACCTTATGGTAATGTAAATAGAGTACAGATGGTTAAAAATTTTTGTTTTGTTGAATTTGAAACTATTGATCAAGCTTCTAAAGCATTAAAAGCTTTAGATTTAAAATCTGTATGTAAAAAAAAAAAAAAAAAAAAATTGGTTTCTTCCCAAAAATATATATATATATTAATTACTTTATTTTTATTTTTAAATTAAATTATAAATTAGTTTGATGGGCATTCATTGACAGTTGAATATGTAAATGGGTCAATTGATAGGGATAACTACCAAAGAGATAGATATGGTAGCAATCATTTCAATCATAATCTTTATCATAATCATCATTTCAATTATCATCATCATTCCCATCAACAATACAGAGATAACTATAATAATCACCGTCATCCCCATCACCACAATCATCAACCACATCACCATAATAATCACTATCATAACCAAAGAGATCACCAAAGAGATCACTACCATCATCATCGAGACAATCAAAGAGATACCCAAAGAGATCATAGAGATACCCAAAGAGATACTCAAAGAGATACTCAAAGAGATACTCAAAGAGATAGTCAAAGAGATAGTCAAAGAGATAGTCAAAGAGATAGTCAAAGAGACAGTCAAAGAGATAGTCAAAGAGACAGTCAAAGAGATAATCAAAGGGATTCTTATAATTCCAACAATGGTAATAATTTAAACAGCAATAATAACGTCAACAATCATAATTTAAATGACACCAATGGCAATAATACTGATAATGGTGTCAATTATTCTCAACAAAGAGATCGTAGTAGATCACGTAGTATTGAAAGATTTAGAGATGGAAGAAATAATAGAAATAATTTTAGAAATAATAACAACAATAATTACCAAAATAATAATAACTATAATAGAAATAATATTAATAATAGTAATAATAACCGTGACTATAATAACTCTGACAGAAATAGAGAATTTTATAATGGAAATGATAATGATAGAAATAATGGTGATAGATATAGTAACAATAATCGTCACAATATTAATTTCAATAAAAGAAATAATAACGATAGAAATTACAATAATAATAATAATAGATTTAATAATAATAATAATAACAATAATAACAGTAGTAATAATGGAAGAGATGTAGACTTTAATGGCATAAATAATAATAATAATAATAATAATTATAGAGATGATAATAATTTTAATAACAATGAAGAATTTGAAAATAATCGAAGAACTTATAATAATGATAAAAAAAGAAGCAGATCTCACAGTAGAGGAAGAAGTAGAAGTAGATCACACAGTGGTGATAGAAGAAATAATAATTATAATAACAATAATACAAATAATAATAATAATAATAATAATAATAATAATAATAATAATAATAATAATAATAATAATAATAATAATATTAATAATAGTAATCATTTTAATAATGGGTACCAAAATAAAACCAACAGTAATAATAATAATTATCCTAATAATAATAATAATAATAATGACAGTAATAATAAACAAAGCCCAAGTCCACCAAGAAAAAGAAATTTCAATAACATTGGTAATAATAACAAGAATTTTAACAACAAAAATTAAACTAGTAACAAATAAAAAAGAAAGAATAAATAGTTTAAAATTTCGTTTCTTATTTTTTTTTTTTTTTTTTTTTTTCTATTTTTATTTTATTTAAATTTTATATCACAGATTTGTAAATTTTTAAATCTTTAGATTTATATAAATATTTTTTTTTTTTTTTTTATTAAAACATAATTTATTTATTTATTATTTATTATTTATTATTATTTTTTTTTTTAAAGTTTAGCAGCATTTGGTTTTGAAGATAAGAATCTACCGAGAACAAAAGCACCAGCACGAGCACCTTCAGATAAAGCGATAGCACCAGAAATCATCATTTCAATGGTTGGATCTACAGAACCTTTTGGAAGAGCTTTGAAGGTATTGATAGTTTTGTTATCGAGGACTTCCCAATTTCTGAGGATATTACCTTCTTGAGTTAAATCCATAGCGATGTGAACGTAGAAACCAGCACT
>NC_007088.5:5429805-5457305 GCF_000004695.1 Dictyostelium discoideum AX4
ATCATGGACATAACCATCATGGTGGTAGTCATCATCATCATAATCATCAAAATGGTGGCAATATTGGTCATCATAGAACCACAGTGTTATTAGTACATGGTCTTGATGAAGCTGTTATGACATGTGATCGTATTTTCAATCTTTTCTGTGTCTATGGTAACGTACAAAGAGTAAAGATTCTTTCATCCAAAAAAGGTGCAGCATTGGTGCAAATGGAAGATGTTCAACAAGCAGAAGCAGTCATTAGATTCTATCACCAAATGCCACTATTCAAAGATACCCTTCAAATCAATTACTCCAAACATCTATCAATCACAGATTCTCACAATCCAGAATCACCAACACTCTCAAAGGATTTTGCTCAATCCAATTTGAATCGTTTCACTCATCCAATCAATACCTACAAACATTTGTATAAACCATCACAAACTTTATACTTTTCAAATGTTCCAAAGGATTTCACAGAGACAAATTTCAATCAATTATTCCAATCTTTAAACCTTCAAAAACCAGTTGGTTTCAAAATCTTCTCTGCTCAATTGGCCCCTGGTGCTTCATCAGTACCAACTGTCGCTTCACCAACCACTCCAACTGGTGTTGTCACTGGTGTCTCTTCACCAAGTGTCAATGGTGGCGGTGCTGGTAGTGGTGCTTCAACTGTTGGTACAAACATTGCCAATAACACTACTACCTCTGTAAATGGAATTAGTAGTAATAGCTCAACACCTGAACCATCAAAACATGCCGATAAAATCGTTGGTCTTTTAGAGTTCTCTTCACCAGCTAATGCAATCGATGCTTTGGTACTTTTAAATAACTCTGTTTTACCAAATTCAAATCATATGGGTTTAAGACTTTCATTTAGTAACTCTACAGTTTTACCAAAATCTTCAACAAGTAATAATAATAATAATAATACTAATAACACCACCACCACTTCCACCAACACCAATAATAATAATAGCAACAATATCGCCTCACCACAACAACCACAACAATTCCAACAACCACAACAACCACAACAACAATCTCCAACAACTCAAAAACTTTTTTAAATTTTCTGTCTCAAATTTTTTTTTTTTAAAAACAAAAAAAAAAAAAAAAAAATACCTTTTTTCCATAAAAAACAAATATAAAAAAAAAACCAAAAAAAAAAAAAAAAAAAGAAAAAAAAAAAAAAAAAATAAATAATCATATATAATAATATCATATATAATCGACTAAAAACAAAATAAAAATAAAAATAAAAATAAAAAAAATAATTAAAAAGAAAAAAAAAAAACTAAATATTTTTTTTTTAAAACTTTTTTTTCTTTATTTCTTTTTTTTTTTTTTTTTTTTTTCTTTTTTTTTTTATGTTTAATACAAAAAAGATTGGTATTACAAATATAGATAGTATTCTTTTTATCTTGATTTTTTTTTAATTATTTATCATAATGTTTTTTTTTTTTTCTTTTATAAAATTAAAACTAATAAAACTGATAAAATTAAAACCATAATACTGATTTGATTTCTAGTGGCACTACCTTCAAAAGTTCCATTAACATTTTTAACCAATTGGAAATCAGTTAAATTGAATGCTCTATGATCCCAAAGATCACTTTGCATTCCAAATGAAATTTCAAATTTATTTGGATTATCTTCGCAATAACTATAGTTTAAAAATAATAAAATAAAATTAATTGGTTTTAATTTTAATTTTTTTTTTTTTTTTTTTTTTTTTTTTAATAACTTACTTAATAATATAAAGATAAGAATCAAAAATATCTTGAATTGAAGATAAATCAAATTTCTTTTCAAAATTTGGATAATAACGAATATAAATACTTTCTCTATTACCATTATAGAATAAACCATCAGTTGGAGTGAAATCTAATTTTTCCATGTAAAAATTTTTATCGAAACCAATTTCTTCTAATTTACGAACAGATTCACTATTGTTTTGAAGGTTACATGGAGTGATTCTAATATTGAAATCACCGGCTGGGAAGAGAGCCTTTGCCCAAGCACATTTTGAATGGAGTGCATATTTATCAGGTACACGACGACTAGTTCTAAAACCTGGATTAAAATCACATTTATAACCGGCTTGTGCTTTAATTCTAGAGTAAACTACTGGTTCATAGACTTTGGTTTCACCAAATCCTTTGGTAGGTTTCATAAATCTACTCCATGATTCAACCATGTCAACTGGTTTATCAACCATTGTATCAATGTCAAATACTGTTGAGAAATCTACACTACAATAGATTTCCTCTGCGTTATAGGTGATGGTACCATTGGAAAAAACTTGAAGACAATCAATTTCATAAACAAAACGTGATAATTCCTTTTTAAGTGATGGTTGACAATTGAAATTAACTGGATAATTAAATACTACATCTCCAGAAAAATATAATTTAGCACCAAATGGTATTTGTATTATATCTTCACTTGTAAATTTATCTTGAGTAAAATAATATTGTTGTGATGTCTCATTACATGATGTTGCAGTTAATCCACCAATTGTACAATTATCTGATTTAACTTTATTAAAAATAAATAATAATAATGTTAAATAAAAAATTATTCTCATTTTTATTTATTTTTTTTATAATTTTTTTATAAAAAATATATATATTATTTTTTTATATTAATTAATAGTTTAATAATTTTTATTAATAATAATAATTGGTTTTATGTTAAAAAAAATTAATTTTGGTTTTTTTTTTTTTTTTTTTTTTTTTTTGAATAAAAAAAAATAATTATAATTTTGTATTAAATATTTATTTATATCAAGTGTGTATTAGGTGTGTTGTGTGCGTGTGTGAGAGTGTGAATTACAATGTAGTAATATAATAAATTATTATTGAGAAAATAAAAAAATAAAGAAAAAAAAAAAGTTTTTTTTTTGTTTTTTTTTTTCTTTCTTTCTTTTTTTTTTTTTTTTTTATTTGGAATAATTATTTAAAATGATTAAAATTAAAATAAGTAAAACTCTTTTTTTTTTTTTTTTTCTTTTTTTTTTTTTATATTTTGGGTTTAAAAAAAAAAAATTTTTAAAAAAAAATATTTTTTTTAAAAAAAACAAAATTTTAAATAAATTGAAAATAGATGAATTTTTTTTTAATAAAGTTTGAATTTTGTGTGGTTTAAACACTTTAAATGTTTTATTATTATTTGATTTTTTTTTTTACCAGCGAAAGGATGGATTGATATTAATTAAACATTTTTTTTTTTTTTTTTTTTTTTTTTTTTTGGTGGTTATTTTTTTTTTTTTTTTTTTTTTTTTTGATTTAACTATATATATATATTAATAGTGTGCCATTATTGTTTTAAAATACACACTGAGATATGATAATTTTAAAGAGGTAATTTTTTTGAATTGTTTTATTTTTTTTTGGGTATATCAAATTGATTTAAAATAATTTACTTAAAACAAAAAAAAAAAAAAAAATAAAAAAAAAAAAAAAAAAAAAAAAAAAAGTATTTTGTAAGGAAATATTTAAAAAACAAATAAAATATAATATAAATGTTAGTGGTTTAATTTGTGTGTGTTATTAATTTTATAAATTTATTGTAAACAACATCTTATTATTTGAATGATTATAATATGTTTTATTTTATTAAAAAAAATAATATTGTTAAAAAAAAATATGTTCCTATATGTAATCTAGGGATATAAAAACAAAAAAATATAAAAAAATAAATTTAAAAAATATTTTAATAAAGGTTCTAGTTTTAGAATTAAAAAAAAAAAAAAAAAAAAAAAAAAAAAAAAAAGGTTTTTTTTTTTTTTTATCACTATAAACGAAAAAATATTATAAGGTCTTAAATTCATATATGAATTATTAAAATTATTTTTTTATTATACAATTTTTTTTATTTTAATGGAATATACACAATTTTTGTATTAAGTTTTTTTTTTTTTTTTTTTTTTTTTTTTTTTTTTTTTTTTTTTTAAAAAAAATGGAATCTGTAATCTATTATATTAAAAAGTATTCAATCAAAAATAACAACCTTTATTTTAATTTACTTTTTTAATACATAAAATATATTTATTATTTAATTATTTGGAATTCATTGATATTAAATCTTTTAATATATTAAGAGTTTTGCGAAATATGTAGATTAAGTATAAAACAAGAAGTGATTCAGGCGCATAAAATAACAACCTTAACATTTCAATTTTTTTAAACAAATAATTAAAGATAAGATAATGATATTGGTTAGAACACAATCAAAATTTAATAAAAAAAAAAAAAAAAATAATAATAATTATTATTAAAAAATAAATATATAATACAAATAAAAAAAATAAATTAATAAAAAACCAATAATATTTTTATAAAAAAAAGTTAAATTAAATTTAATAAAAAGAAAATATCATAAAAAGAGTAGAATCAAATATAAAGAAATTGATTATAATAATTAAAATCTGGATCTTAATTTTTAAGTTCCTTCATTTGACCTAATTTTCTTTATTATTTTTTGTAAAGTGTTTAAATAAATTTGATTGCATAATAGTTTTTTTTATTTTATTTAATTTTTTTTATTAACTAATTAATTAAACAATTTTTTCTTTTTTTTTTTTTTCTTTTTTTTTTTATTATTTTTTTTTTTTTTTCTTCCAAAAATCCTAACAAAAAAAACAATACCAACAAAAAATTTAAAAAAAAGAAACATGAATATAAATTTTTTTTTTTTTTTTTTCTATTTTATGTACATTTATTTTCAAACTTGATATTATTATTTAAAAAAGAATTGTGTTTAGGTGATTTTTTTTTTTTTTTTTTTTTTTTTTTTTTTTGAAGGTAAACTAAATACTTTCTTTTTTTAAATTTTATATCTTTCAATTTGTTTTTTTTTTTTTGTTTTTGTTTTTTTTTGAATTGTTTTAAAAAATTATGTTATTAAAACTCTGTTTAAGCAGAGGCCATTGCTGGGAAACACTCTTCAAATTTATTCTTTGGGTGTTTGTTATCAGAGTGGATTCTGAGTTCAGTTTCTTTAGCAGTACATAAAAAGCTTGCTCTACAAATGTTACAAATTGTAGTTTTAGCAGCTTCGTTGGTTTTTAGTTGACTTTTGGCACTTGAAGCACCTTCGTTTCTCTTTAAATTTCTTTCTCTCTTTTGTTGAGCTTTGGCACCGTTTCCTATAATTATTTTTTATTTTTTTATTTTTAATTCATGTTAATATATTTTTCTTCTTTTTATTTTTGTTTATAATTTTAAAAAAAAAAAAAAAAAAAGATAAAAAAAAAATAGATAAAAATATATTTACCTGATGGCATTGTTGTATATGTATGAATGTGTGATAAGTTGGAAAAAAAAAAAAATAAAAAAAAATTTTGAAATTTTTAAAAAAAAAAAAAAAAGAAAAAAAAAAGAATAAAAATAAAATAAAAAAAAAATTTAAAATAAAAATAAAAATAAAAAAAAAAAAAATTGAAATTAAGTAATCACCAAATTTTGTTTGTTAATTATCTAAATTTTTTTTTTTAAAAAAAAAAAAAAAAAAAGATATTTTTTAAACATTTTAATTTAAAATTTTAATCTTTTATTATTAAATTTTAAAAATTGACTTTGTTTTTTTTTTTTTGTTATTTTTTTAAAATAATATTTTTATTATTACAAGTTTTTTTTTTTTTTTTTTCCAGCTTTTTTAAAATTTCATTTTTGACAGAGGGACATCATCAATTGTAAATTCTTTTTCGTCTTCAACAACAGCCATTCTAATTGGAGAATTTATAGAATCAGTATTACTTTTTGGAGATATATTATCTTTTTCTTTTGGGTCAGGTTCATCATAATCATCATGACCATTATCATCGTTGTCATCAAAATCGTCATCATCATTATCATTTTTTTGTTGTTGCTGTTGTTGCTGTTGTTGCTGTTGCTGTTGCTGTTGTTTCATTGATTCTTCTAATTGTAAAATTGTATTTGGTGATACCATTAATATTGGTTGGCACATTTCCACACTTTCGATATTTACATGAGAAAGAATCATTTTTTGTACATGATCTTTTTGATAATCCAAATGTGATGTTATTGCACTACTAACATCAACATCCTCAATTAATTCTAAATAAAATTTAGTTTCTAATAAATAAAAAATAAAAAATAAAATAAAATTTTAAATTATTAAATATACTTTTTTTTTTTTTTTAAAAGAAAATAATTAAATAAAATATTACTTACTATTATCATACAATTCTTTTAATTCTTGACCTTTTATATTCCTTTTATTAAAATTTGCAAATGATTGAATTTTTGGTGTTGGAATATTATTATTATTACTATTTTTTTCATCATTAATTGATATATTATTATTATTATTATTATTATTATTATTATTATTATTATTATTATTATTATTATTATTATTATTATTATTATTATTATTATTAAAAATAAATGGAAATATTAAATTATTTTTAATATTTGATTGATTATTAATTGGTGAACAACCACAACATTGAAAAGAGTTACCATCTTCAGTTATATTTTTATTTGATTCATAAACATATTGAAGTAGAATATCAGAGGGTGAATAACAATTTACAATACGACCTGAAACTATTTTTCTAATTTTTCTAAACTTATTTGGATCATTTGGAATTGGAGCACCAATGAATAAAACATTTTCAATATGTCCATAGGCTTTCTTTTCAATGAGTTCCAAAAGACAATAGTACATTACTCTAGCACCAGTTGAGATACCAACCAATGTAATTGGACGTTTACCAAACGATTTACATTGAATGATTTCATCAGCCAATAGTTTACCAGCTTTGATTGATCTATCTTTAACTTTACCCCATTTAGTACTAATGATTGAGGATGCCTCCAATAGACTTGCACTTGGTAAGATAGCATCATGCATCATTTTAGTGGTGAATCTTGAGAATGTTGAGTTATCTTCAACCTTTGATTTGTAGTCATTTAAAGATTTATACAATGAATGTAATAGTTTAGTCTCCCATTTTAAGCTATAAACTTCACCTAAACATAATACACCAGAGAATAAATTTGATTCCCATCTTGTGAAATCCTCTTTTCCATCTTTTTCTTGAACCCAACCCAATGCACCAATAACTACATTCAAACCAACTGAACCTGGTACCTTTGAATAGGAGAATTCTTTTAAACCCGATGTTAATTTTGTCATTCTACCAGCTGAAATACTTGCACCGGCAGCACCAAATAAAATTGAAGTTATTGCAGTACCACTAACACCAGTGGTTGCAATCGCTGATAATAAACTCACACCAATTGCACTATGTAATGCAACTGCACCAATCAATGGTGCAACAAGTCCACCTGTCAATGCTAATATACCACCACCTGCTATTGTTGCTAATGTTACCTTTAAAATTCTATGATTTGATCTAGTTCTTTCAAATACATTTAAAATATTACTTTTAATTGATTGATCATTCTTTTTATCATTATTATTATTATTATTATTATTATTATTATTATTATTATTATTATTATTATTATTATTATTATTTTCAATTTCTTCTTTATTTTTATCATCACCATCTCCATTATTATGTTTATTATCTTTTTCATTTTGAATTTGTTTTTCATTTTGAATTTGACCATAATTATTTTCAAGTAATAATAATTTTAAACCTAAAGTTGATGGTGACAATTTTAAAGCAAATCTTTTTAAAGTTGATCTAACAAATGCATCATAACCATTAGCTAATGCAAATGATGTTATAATTCTTAGAATTTCATCTGCATGATCAACAATATCTTGAATTAACAATTCATCACTATCATCAACTTCATATAAATTATCATCATTGTCGTCATCATCACCACCACCACCACCATCTTTACTATTTATAAAATCCATTAATGGATTATTTAAAACTTCTTGTGATACTTTCATAATTGGTGATTCAATTGGTTGATTATTACTAGTTTGATTTGATTCAATAATTGGTATTTGTGAAAAATTTTCACCATCATCATTATTATTTTCACCAACAATAACATTATTTATAAAATTTTCATTATTTTCAATACCAATACTTTTATTTAAAATTGATGATGAGAATTGTAATTTTTGTTGTTCTTGTTCTTCTTGATAAAATGATGATTTAAAATATTTATCTTTAAAATTTGATTCTAAATAATCTGATGCCATTTTTAATGATATAAAATAATAACCTTCTTCTGATACCATAAAATCACTAGCTCTAAATAATTCAATAAATCTTTTTTTTTTTTTTTTTTTTTTTTTTTTTTTAAAAAGTTAATAAATTAATATATTAAATAACAATAATAATATGAAATTATAAAGAAAACTTACTTTAAATTTGAATATAAATAAGATGGATTAGTTTGAACAGTTAAATAAATTAAATAACCAATGAATTCATCAGCACCAAAAGTACCAAATTTATTTAAACCTTTTGAAATATGTCTACATGATCTAAGGATACAAACGATTTTATCACGAGGTGCTTCATAAAGATTAATGAGTGATAAATCAGCGATTGCAGCTTCCCAATTAACAGATGATAATTTAGTTGGATCAATATCTGAATAATCATTGATTGGTAATTGTTTAACATATTGAATTATACTCTTTAATTGTTTATCTTTTGATTTATTAATTGGGAAAATTTGGCCATAAATTTGAATTAATATTAATGATTCAATTGCTTCACCCATTGCAACTGGATCATCTTTTGGAAAAAGGTATACTAATTTTTGTAAAAATGTTGATATAATATCTTGATAATTATTACCTTTTTCTTCAATATATTTATCTAATTTAAAATCATTTTCATTATTATTATTATCATTATTATTATTATTATTATTATTATTATTATTATTATTATTATTATTATTATTATTATTATTATTATTATTATTATTATTATTATTATTATTATTATTATTATTATTTAAAGAAGAGGAAGATTCATCTCCTTCTCCTTTTTCTAATTTATCTATAAATAATTTTAAATCTTTATTAAATGTTTCACAATATGTTTGAATATCTTTTAATATAGATTCACTCTCTTTTGAAAAATTTGATAATTGTGTTATAAATTGTTTATTATATAATTCAAAATCATATGTTAAATTTAAAATTGATTTATTAAAACTTTTTTGTTGTGGTTCTTGTTTTTGTTTATATGATGATGATGATGATGATGTTGTTGTTGATGATAATTGTAAATCATCTGTTATTTTATTTGTAGAGTTTTTATTTTTTAATTTTAATAATTGTTGTTCTTTTAATAATTTTTGTTGTTGTCTTTGATATAAATAATTTGATTGAGGATGAGTTTCATATAGTTGATTAATTTGATAATTTGATAGATGATAATAATCAAATGTTGATTTTAAAAATGAATTAACTTCTTTTAATTTAATATCTTTCTCTGATATACATGAAAATAATAAAGATACAACTAAAAAACCAACATAACTCCTATTAATATCTCTAACTCCTGAACTATTTAATCCTGCATTTGTTGTCTTTTTATTTACTAATTCTGTTGTCGTTGTTGTTGTTGTTGTTGTTTCTAATGATTTAGTGTTAGACTCATCAATACTGCCTGTGAATGTGTTATTTGGTGTATTATTCTTTGAGAGCCTATTTGATAATTTTTTTATCGAATTTATCATTATTTGTTTTTTTTATGTGTATTTATTTTGTTTTTTTTTTTTTTTTTTATTTTATTAAGAGAAAAAAAAAAAAAAAAAAAAAAAAAAGAGAGAGAAAATTTTGATAAATTAATGTGGTTTTGGATTGACTTAAAAATTTAAAAAAATAAAATTAAAAAAACAAAAAAAAATAAAAAAAAATAAAAAAATAAATTAAAATAATAATAAAAAAAAAAAAAAAAATTATGGGATTTGAAAAAATAAATTAAAAAAAAGAAATAAAACTTATTTTTTGTTTTTTTTTTTTTTTTTTTTTTTTGAGTTAAAATTGTTAATTGTTAATTTTTTTTTTTTGATTCACTAAATTAATTTTGGTCCAAATTTAAATTTAGGAAAATGGATTGGTTTTACCAAATTGACTCAATTATGGAAATAAAATAAAATATAATATATAAAAAAAAATAGAAAAAAAATAAAAAAATTCTGAGAATTAAAAATAAATAAAAAAAAAATAAAATAAAATAAAAAATAAATAAATTTGAAAAAAAAAAAAAAGAAAAAAAAATCTTTTTTTTTTTAAATTTTTTCTTTTTTTTTTTTTTATTTTTTATTTTATTAAATTATTTATTTATTTTATAAACTATAAAAAACAAAAAAGAACCTTAAATATACAAATAGAAAAGAAGTTTTTCCTAAATAACAATTTTATAATAAAAATAAATCACAAATCACAAAATAACCAATAAAGAGTATTTTTTAATTATTAATAATAATAATAATAATAATATTAATAATAAAAAAAATAATTGATACTTTTTTTTTTTTTTTCAAAAAAAAAAAAAAAAAAAAAAAAAAAGAAAAAATTTTTTTTTTTTTTTAATTAAAATTTTCAAAAAAAAAAAAAATATTAAAAAATTATAAAAAAAAAAAAAAAAAAAAAAAAAAGATATACATATTCAAATACACACACATTCCTACACAAATTCACAGATACAAAATAATAAATAATGTCCGAAACTAGAGATGTAAGGTACTTTGCTGATTTTATAAAGAATACTCCAAACAATGAACCAAAGGAAGTGATCACAGTGGTGGGCCATGTCCTTCAATGTCTTGAAGAAAGTGAGGATTTCTTTTTTAATTTTGAAAAGTTTTCAGAAATGGTTGAAGTACTCTGGTTTAAATTGTAAGTAAAAAATATAATAGAAAATCTATATTTTGTTTTTTAATTTTATAGTTTTTTTTTCTTTTTATTTCAAATACTAATATATTACTTTTTTTATTTTTATTTTTATTTTTATTTTTATTTTTATTTTTATTTTTATTTTTATTTTTATTTTTATTTTTATTTTTTTCTCTTTTACTACTATTCTTCATTATTTATTTATTTATTTATTTATTTATTTTTATTATTATTATCCTTTTATACACAGAGGTCAAAATCCAAATCATAATGATTTAATTCAAAGAGTTGATCAATTTTTCAAAAAGATTATACAAATCATCTCAACTAGAATATCACAAAGTGAAGATTTTTCATCAGAGAATTTAAAGGTATTAAATTTAATATTTTCACCAAAACCATCAGGTTATCGTGAATATAGATATCAAGAGAATGGAGATGATATTTCATCTAAATTATCAAGTTTTGAAGCAAATGGTTTTTTTGAAGGTGGTGGTCTTAATTGTTTAATTAACAGAATAGAGAAATTTAAACATTCATTTGAAAATTTAAAAAAGATTGTAAATACAATCAAAAAGGTATGTGTTTCACTTTATTTTACTTTTTTTTTTTTTTTTTCTTTTTTTTTTCATAAAAATTTTTTAAAAAAATTCCAAAAAAAAAAGTTCAAAAAAAAAAATTCAAAAAAATTCAAAAAATAGGACAATCACTAAATATTATCTTTTTTTTTTTTTTTCTTCTTTTCTATTTTTAGATTACAAAAAAAGTTGAAAAAGTTGAAGCACAAACTGTTGAACATTTAATAAAGATTGTATTCCAAAAGATATTAGGAGCTACTGATGAAGAGTTTAAGAATGAAAATAAGAAAGATTTAGATTTAATTATCAAACATCTTTCTGGAATAGTTAATAATTTACAATATGAACAAGGCCATAATAGTGGTACACTTCAAGATATGATTCATCAACAAGGTTTAATGGTTTCATTAAAGTGTTTTAAATCACCATCTCTCTTTCAAAGAAATGCGGGTCTCAATGATATAATTAGATTTTGTAAATCAGAAAGTAATAGTAACAATAGTAGTTTTATGTTAAGAAATCAACAATTTTCAATTTATGTAGCACCACAGTAAGTATAAAAAAAAAAAAAAAAAAAAAAAAAAAAAATTAAAAATAGAAAATAGAAAAAAAAAAAAAAATATTAATTTTTATTTTTATTTTTTCATTTTTTTTTATAAAAAAAGTAAAATTGTTGAATGGTTAAAAGAAAATCAAGTTGTTGAATTATTATATGGTGAAACAAGTCATATTCAATTATTACAAAAATGTACAGATATATTAAAATTCCTTGCAGAACAAAAAGCATTTGATAGAAAGTATTTAGACTTGATATGGTCAGCATCTGAAGGAAAACATGAAACAATAGAGAATGCAATCTATGATAGTATTGGAGCGATCGCTCCATTACTTCCACCTGAAGATATCGATTATCTCTTTGACAAGGTTCAAATGATTCCCTACAATCATTACACTCAAATAACATTGAATTTAGTACGTTCATTAACTCAAAGACAACAACAAGCCACCAATTCCGATGGTATTACATCAAGAGGTTTGGATATATTTTGGAATTTAATGCAAGAAGATTGTGATGTTTGTAATGATCTCTCCAATGCATCATTGGTTTCACTTCAAGATTCTTTCCAATTCTATCCAAATCAAAGGGGACATTTTTTAACTAGAGCCTTGGACCATATAGATAAACATCGTTCAGTTGTAGTTTCACTTCGTTTAGTCTTTCATCTAATCAATAGTTTTGCAGAGAAAAAAAAAAAGAGAGATTTACATGGTGGCAATAATAATAATAACAACAATATGATGAACAATGAAGCAGAGATGGCAAATGTAATTGAAAGTATTGATAGTCAACACCATTTAGTAGATTTATTATACAATCATTTAGTTTATTATACTACACAATGTAAACAGATTATATCGAATGGTTACAATACTGATAGAAATGCAATGAATGTAGATGGTGGTGGTGGAGGAAGTGATAAACATCCATATAAACCACCGCAAGCTTGTGATGATTATACGTTTGCTGATAGAGTCAGTCATATGGAACAAATTCAAGATTATTTAAATTTTATTCGTTTCTTATATGACAAGTCAAGTTTATCCCTTACTAAACAACATATCGATATTTGGTGGAATATCTTTGTTCTAGAACCAGTATCACACTCTGATAGAACTCACTTTTTCAATTGGGTCATTGACCATTTAAGTTTGGATGAACATCAAGTTTTGTATTTTATAAACAAATTCCAAACCTTAACTTTTACAGATTTAGATATTACCGGTTTCGAATTTTATAAATTTTGTTTTAATTTAATTAAATCTCATGATTATAATAATAATAATAATAATAATAATAATATAGATAATAATAATAATAATAATAATAATAGTAATAATAATAATAATAATAATAATAATTTAATTGGTTTAGATGATTTATGGAGAATTTTATTAGAAGCACAAAATGAACAAGTTGGAAGAGCAGCATGTTCATTTATAATTGAACAATATAAAGATTATAAGAATCCAGAAGAATTTTTAAATACTTGTATGGCTAAATTATCAAAGGTACCAATTGGTAACGATTCAACAATGGATCCAATTAATTATATGTTAGTAACACGTTGTCTTTCATTGGTAAAGAAATATTTAGAAGAATTTGGTTCAAGATCATCCGACTCATTTAAGAAACATTTTTCACCATTGATCACAGTTAGATTTAGTAGTCAAAGAAATGTATTTAAATTTGACGTAAAGAGTAGTGAATCAATTGGTACCATAAAACAAATGCTTGCATATAATATTAAATCATCAGAACATTGTATTTGTTTAACTTTTCAAGGTAAAATGATGGTTGATGATTGTCAAACAATTGAAGATTTTCGTGTTGGAAATGGTGATACTATCAGTTTCCAAGAGATTGGAGAACCAAGACAACCACTCACCTATGTTCAATCGGTTTCAATTAATTTTGATCAAAATAATTTCGCATTACTTTTCAGTTTGTTAAATATTCAATCGATTGCTCAAGATGTTTGGGATTTATTAATGTTATTACCAGTTAATAAACAAATATTTAGTGAAATAACAATCGATATTGTAAATAATAAAAATAATAATAATAATAATAATAATAATAATAATAATAATAATAATAATAATAATAATAATAATAATAATAATAATAGTAATGAAGATGGTCAACAACAACAACAACAACAACAACAAAATATAAATTGGGATAATTTATTTGATCCAAAATCATCTTATCGTTTATTATATAGTTTATTAATTATTGAATCAATGGTAGTTAATGATAGTTATCATAGTAGTGATGGTAATGATAATAATTTAGATGGTCCAAATGAATGGAAACAAAAGTTTATTTCATCAGGTGGATTTGATCATTTAATAAAGGTTTTAATGACAACAGATCTTCAAAATCCATCACGTGGTGGTAAGAGAAATACTTGCCTTTCAGTACTTTTAAGAATTATTTTTAGTATTTTAGAGAGCAACCATTTCGATTTTAATGCTATCACAAGCCATCAAATTTCACCAGCCGACTTTTTAAATCGTTTAATCAGCTTAACATGGAATCAAGTAATACCAACTACACATGAAGAGAATCTTTCAACTCATGAAACAGAGGATGCTATGGTTGTTTCTCATTTGATGCATTTAATTGTTGCCATCCTTTCGAATAATGATCAATTGTTTAGTATATTCACAAAGAATAAAAACATTTTACAATGGATTTCACTCATAATCCTCGATAGTAAAGATACTTTTCTTCGTGATAAAGCTGCCAATGGTATTCGTGACATTTGTCATTACATTTCACCAGCTACAACAAAACATTACTTTTTGGACCAATTCCTTACCCTACTCTTTAAAAATGTCGCAGACGATCGTCAATCATCAACTTGTCAACAATTCTTTGATGTACTCAATCATTTATTAAATGAACAAGTTAGATCGTTAACTATTGATGCTTCAACTTCTTCTTTTACATCAGTTTATGCCGATCTCTTGTTAAAGTTGGTAGATATGATTAAAACTCAACCAATCATTGAATCAACAGCAATTTACCAACCAGATGTTTTATTAATGGGATTATTGAATCTTGTAAAGATTTTAATTCAAGACAATAATGAATTCAAGCTATTGGCAGGTCAAAAGGGTGGTTTAGTTAAAGAGGTTTTCCATGAATGTCTTTTCAATATTGCAACTGCAGATAATCATGGTTCAACTTGTCCACCAAAATGTAAAACAAAGGAAAGTAGAGATATTTGTTTTGCTGTACTCTTGGAGTTGGCCAAAGGTTGTGAACCAAATTTACGTGAAATTACTACACTCTTAATGGAACACCATAAACCAGAGGAAAAACGTTCACTTTGGAGTTATTTCCCAGCTGGTAATGAAAAATCAATCACAGGTTATGTTGGTTTAAAGAATTTAGGTGCCACTTGTTATATCAATAGTTTAATGCAACAACTCTTTATGATTCCAGGTTTCCGTTATAATATCATTCAATCCGAAGAGAAATATAACTCACCACAAGAACAACAAGAATCACTCCTCTATCAATTGAAAATCATATTTGCAAATCTTCAAGAGTCTGAAAAGAAATCACACGATCCAAAAGATTTCTGTTTAACTTATAAATATGATGGTCAACCAATCAATACATCGATTCAAATGGATGCTGATGAATTCTTTAATATGCTTTTCGATAAACTAGAGAATACTCTAAAATCAACACCACAAGAAAAGTTATTAAAAGATTTTTTCGGTGGTAGTTCAGTAAATCAATTCATCTCTCAAGAGTGTAATCATGTCTCTGAACGTGAAGAACCATTCTATACCATTAGTGTCGAAGTAAAGAATAAAAAAGAGATTCAAGAATCATTACAATTGTTTGTAGAGAGTGAAACTTTAGATGGTGATAATAAATATTTTTGTAGTAGTTGTTCTCAAAAAGTTAAAGCATTAATGAGAAGATGTATCAAAGATTTACCAAATACTTTAATCATTCATAACAAGAGATTCGAGTTTGATTTAGATCTTATGAAGAGAACCAAATTAAATGATGCACTTCGTTTCCCAATGACAATCGATATGGAACCATACACTAAAGAATATCTCGAGAGAAAAGAAGCAATCGAAAAAGCCAAAGAAAAGGGTGAACCAATTCCAGAGGTTGCTCCATTACATCCACCATCCTATTATCAATATGAATTGGCAGGTATTTTAGTTCATACAGGTACAGCCGATTCTGGTCACTATTATAGTTATATTAAAGAGCGTGAACCAATTTGTGAAGGTCAACCACGTCGTTGGATTTTATTCAATGACCAAGCAACCGAGGTTTTCAATCCTGATGATATTTCAAAGGCATGTTTTGGTGGTTATGATGATCAAAGCAAAGGTAATTTCCGTGCTGGCCCAAGAGTTAACAATGCTTATATGTTATTCTATGAACGTTCTTATATTCAAGGTGAAATGACAAAGAAATATGAAAACATTAAACAATCTGATGCTTCTAAATTAGTACCAAAAGAAATGTTTTCAAGTGTTTGGAAAAAGAATATGAAATTCTTAAATGATAAGAATATTTTCGATACAAATTATTTCTCATTCTTATTAAATATTATAAAGTTAGATGAACCATCCGATTTAGATTCAAATAATCAAATGGATTTCATTTCTTCTCAAGAATTATTAAAAGGTACTGATTCAATTGATGATCAAAAACTAAGTAGTCAAGATAATGAATTATCAAGTGGTGGTGGTGGCGGTGGTGCAACAAGTGAATTATCAGGTGGAGAAGTTGGTTTATATAATGGCGGTAGTGGTAGTGAATTCAATCAAACTATGCAATCAATTGAATTAGGTACTAGATTTTTAATTGAAACTTTATTCCACTCAAAAGATAGAAAAATGTTAGGTGATACTGTAAATTATTTAATCTCATTATATGAAAGAAATTTAGATGCTTGTTATTGGTTATTAAATACTATCGTTGAACAACAAGGTTCTGATAATTCTTGGATTAGACAAGTATTTTTAACTTGTGTAACATTTGATCCAAGAGAAGCTTTAATCAAATTATTATTATCAGTTGTTAAAACATTAATTCCAAGTGAAAAAGAAAACTATGGTTTAGATGAAGATAATGAAATGATGTCAGAAAATAGTGGAGCATCTATTACTTCAATCGATGAGGAGGATGGAGATGATGAAGATGATGGTGGTGGTGGTGATGATGATTCAATGAATACTTCATCTGGTACAACAGGTAAAGGTAAACAAAAAGTATCATCCTCTTCTTCCTCTTCTTCTTCCTCTCAAATGAATTATGATCAAGATGAAATTTATCCAAGTTTTTCAAGCCTAAAGAAACCAAAATCCATCATATTTAAGTTTATGGATGTATTTTTAGATTATATCAAGGAGGCACCAATGCATTGGAAACATTTTAGTTATTACTTTTTGTTTATCAAAGATTTTTCATTATTGGGTGAAGAGGAAAGAAAATATTTAATCAATAGAAATGTTATTGGCCGTTTAATTGATCTCTTTTTGGGTGATGAATCACAACTCTCCAAAACCATTCCACCACATAAGAAACCAAAGATGGGTGATAAATATAGTAGTCCACAATTCCTTAATATGATTGAAACCATCAATATCTTGGTTCATAGTTGTCATACTAGATATAGTAAGATGGAGTTTGACAAGAATGGTTCCTATCAAACAATGCCTGGTCAATTCACTTTGAATTTAGCTCCAATGCCAGAAACCGATATGGAGTTATTATATGATCCAATATTTGTTGCCAAAGCAATTAAGGATACTCTATTAATCAAACCAATCACAGAGATAGTCTCTTATATTTGTTTCAATGATATCGATACTACCAATACTATCACTCAATATATTGAAGGATTCGATCAATCAAAGACATCCTTAGAGGTTTTACTTCCATTGATTAAATTAGATGATCAATGTAGAGAAGAACGTGTTGACATTGTAATTCCACAATATATCAATATCGTTGAGGAAATCTTTAAAAATCGTAATAATTTGTCATTCTTAAAAACTTTGGTAGAAGCTGCTCAACAATATTATTTC
Organism: Dictyostelium discoideum AX4; assembly: GCF_000004695.1. Classification (NCBI taxonomy): domain Eukaryota; phylum Evosea; class Eumycetozoa; order Dictyosteliales; family Dictyosteliaceae; genus Dictyostelium; species Dictyostelium discoideum. Next base: position 5,447,832 of record NC_007088.5, read on the forward strand.
ATTTCAGATTGGTTCAAGAAGAACTTTGATCGTTGGGTTACAAGTTGGCTCATTGGTAATGAACATTCAGAGGTTAGAAGTGATGCTTTCACATTACTCATTCATATCAATCAATTGAATCAAGAACAACCAGATCATAGTGCAATCATTGAAACCTTTTCATTCCTTTCTAGTGTTGATACCATTAAATATGCCAAAAAGATTTGTAAAAAAGATAAAGATCATCGTGGTGTTTTCAAATTTGAATATTATTTCAAACTACTTAGATTGTCTTTGGTCGTACCAGAATGTAAACAAATTTTCACACAAGTCGCTTCATTATTCTATGGTTTTATCACTGATATCATCTTTCAACAAAATGAAATCGATAGAAATCGTCAAGAGCTTACTCACTTTTTGGTCGATGTACTTCGTGATCAACCTGAAAATATTGCTCTCTTACAAAAGGATCAATGTTCAACCAAACTCATGGACTACTTTATTAGTATTTCATCCAAAGAGGATTTGAAACAATTCAATCAAAAATCTTTACCATCTTTCTATGAACTCTTATTCATTTTATCTTGTGATAAACAATCATTCCTCGAATATGTCGTTGGTCATTCCAATTTCCAATGGGCTTGCAAATTTTTATTATGCGAATGTGGTGAATATCAAGATATTGCCGTCTTCCTTTTCAAATTATTAGAGTTGGTATCAAGAACACCAAAACATGCTCAATCTTTGATTAGTCACTTTTTAGGTTTTCCAAACTTTTTCTTTTATCCAGCTCATTCATTGAAAGTAATGGATATTCTCACCTTTTCAAAGAAAGAAGCCATTTGTTTTGTTAATTCTCAAGGTATCAATGTATTTAGTAAATTCTTGGGTTCAAGTAAAGACTCTCAAGAGAATGTACGTCAATATCCAAAAGCAATCGATATCATTTTTAAGGTTTTATCATTAATTCACTCACCACAGTCACCACAAGATTCTTCTTCTCCAAAATCAACAAATGTAATCGTAATCGATGAAGATATCGCCTCCTCCTCTTCTTCCTCTTCATCAAATATTCAAAATCCAACCAATGTAAATGTAAATGAATTAACTCAAGAGGTAAAAACATTATCATCTGTATTATACAATTTAATGGATAGTGGTGAAATAGTTTGTCAAAAAGCTCAAAAACTTTTAAATTTTATTGCAGTTGAATCACCTGATATTACAATTTTAACATTTAGTGATTTCATTACAAAATGGATAAATAAAAAGAATTCAATGATAAATAATAATATTAATTTAATTAATAATAATAATAACAATAATAACAATATGATGAATTCAATTAATTTGGTTGATAACGATCCAAAACAACCATCAATACCACAATTTTCACATGGTAACCCAAGTCAACAATATCCATCACCATTTGCTCAACAACCACCACAACAACAACAACAACATTCAAGATTAAATCAAAATCAACAATTATTAAATCAATTTTCATTTAGTGAAACATTTTTCAATTCATTAATTGAAATTGTTTTAATTTCAATGCAAAGTGCAACCTCTCAAAACTCAAATCCATCATTGGAATCAAAAGCATCAATTTCCCTTGCAAAATTAGTTAAAGAAGTTTTAAATATTAACATGGAGATGGGTTCACGTATTCTTAGTCGTGTAATTGATAGTTTAAAGGTTGAAGATAGAAATTCAGTGATCTCTCATTGTATTGAACATGGTTTTATTGGTACTTGTGAAACTTCTCCAACAACTCCAACCTCACTTAACTCATTGTATGATTTAGTTAAATCTTTCCTTCAAGACAAAGCAAATGAAGAAACTGTTAATAACTTTTGCACCGATCTTGAAGATAAAGTAACCACATCCATCGTTTCCATTAAATCATTAGAGAATTCCAATGACAACCAAATCGATACTCATTTATTATCCTTAATAAATGCACTCCATCAAATTCAATTGTTTAATAATTGTTGTCCAACTGGTAAATCTCATATATCCCTCTCGAATATTATCAACTCTTTAAATGAATTTGCAAACAAAGAGTGCTGTAACATTCAATCTGAAAATGCCACATTATTTTTAACTTCTTTCAAACCAATTAGACCATCAAATAATTAAAACAAAAAAAAAATAAAAAAAGTTAAAAATAAAAAAAGTTAAAAATAAAAAAAGTTAAAAATAAAAAAAAAAATAAAGCAATTAAAAAAAAAATATCAAATCAAAATAAAAATCTTTAATTTTCAACTAAAATGGTTATAAAAAAACAATGACAATTTGATTTTATTTTTGATTTTTTTTTTTGGTTTTTTTTTTTATTATTTTAATTTTTTTTTTTTTTTTTTATTATTGTTTTTTTTGATTCAATTGTTTTTTTATTTTTTATTTTTTAATTTTTATTTTTTTATTTTATTTTTATTTTTATTATGTATTAAAAAATTTTGTATTATTTGAAATTAATTTATTTCCTTTTTTATTTTTAATCCGTATTTTTTTTATTATTTTTATTTTTTTTTTTTTATTTCATTTTTTTATTTCATTTTTTTTTATTTTTTTTATTTTTTTATTTAATTAAATAATAAACATCTCACACATTCACCCCCAAAACATTTACCATAAAAAAAAAAAAAAAAATGAATTTTTTAAATAAAAATTTATTATTGGTTAGAAATTTGGGGAGGATTTCATATCCTAAATTCATTGATGTCCAGAATGGTATTAAAATCAATTATAATAATAGTGATAAAAATATTCTTTTAATGGCAGAACATCAAAGTCCTTTATTTTTATTTTCCACCACAAAAAAGAATCAAAGTAATTCCACCACAATCAATAATAATGATATTATAAATGATGCAAAATATAATAAACTTAAACAATTAGGATATGATGTTTGTAAAGTTACAAAATCAATTGATAGTTTAGAAATTGACAATGACAATAATGACACAAATAATAATAACAATAATAATAATAATTTTAATAGCAATAATAATATTAATAGTAATAATAATAATAATAATAATAATAAAAATAATAAAAATAATAATAATATTAGTAACAATCAAATTATTTGGCATGGTCCAGGTCAATTAACAGTTTATCCAATTCTATCAAGTCAATTTAATATTGATAAAAATCAATATAAAATGAAATTAGAAAAAGTGGTTTTAAAATGTTTAGATCAATTATCAATTAAATGTAAAATTGAAAATAATCAAATTAAAACTATAAATAATAATGAAATAATTGGTGATATAAAAATTTTTAATGAGTAACTATTTAAATTATATAATTAAAAAATATATATAAAAAAGTAATAATTACTTAGTTTATTTATAATTTATTAATTTAATTGAATTTGATTTTTTTTTTTTTTTTTTAAAAAAGTTTTTATAAAGTGCCAGGATTTTCTTTGAATATTAATCCAAATATTGGAATTTGTAATGAAATTAACAATGTTGGTAATATTTCATCAATTAGTAGAATCATTAATTCTCAAATGATTACTGTTGCCGATGTTGTTCCCATTGTAAGCAGAAACTTTTTAGAAGAATTTGAGCTTGAACAAATTGATCCTTATAATTATTACCTCTCTCAATATAATGATCAATTCATAAATAATAATTATAAAAATAATAATAATAATAATAATAATGACAATAACATTCACAAAATTACTAATAACTACTACGATGATGATGATGAAAACCAATTAAATTCAAATGATGATAATAATATTTTATCAACATCATCTTTTATTTTAAATAATAATAATAATAATAATAGTAATAATAATAACAACGATATTACAACTGATAATAACTCATTAATATTCTAAAGTTTTTTTTTTCAACCTCAAAACATCTTCAATCATGTAAATATCTTTCAAACCACTTTTTTATAGTTTTTTTTCGTTTAATAAAGATTTGTAAATATCTTCAATGTTAATTATTTTAAACAGAAAAGAAGTTTTTTTTTTTTTTTTTTTTTTTTTTTTTATATTCAAATAACCCACAAATAATAGCAGATTTTAATTTTTTACATTTAAATAGTGAGATAAAACCAAATGGTACATAAAAAGATTAGAAAAACCAAGTTCTACAAAAATTGTTGGAACTAAACTTGGTCTTCCATAAGGTAAAAAACCCGAATTTCCATAAGATGGAGTCATTTATTATAAATTTCTTCACAGTATCGGTACTGATACTATTATCATTTTCAAATAAGGGATGCATATTCGAATTTCTATTGTCTGAACAAATTTTGTTTATTTTCATTTATAAAAAAAGAAAAGAAAATAAAAAAAACTAATTATTCTTTTAAGGTCAAGTTGACGGCAGTAACCAATGGGAATTGAACCATTGTTCTTTTTTTTTTTTTTTTACCTAAAAGCGGTGTTGAACCATTGTTCTTAAATTTTCACAAAAAAAGCTCCCCATTCGGGAATCGAACCCGAGGTACCAGTGTGAAAGACTAGAGTGTTACCGACTACACCAATGAGGAATTTGTTGAAATTTTTTAATATTTTACCTATAAATAAAGATATAAAAAATGTTATCCAATTCAAAAAATTTCGTTATTCCATTCAAAAAAATAAAGATGTAAAAAAATGCCTAAACATAATATTTTTAAATATCATTAAAAAGAATTTAAATTTTAAGGTATAAAACTGAACAGTTTTATAGTTTTTAACAGAAATACGTTATAGCAGGAGTAAAAAAAACCATTATTTTTAAATTTAAAAATCATGATTTTTTTTTTTTTTTTTTTTTTTTTTTTTTTTTTTTTCAAAAAAAAAATGGTTTATAAATTAATTATTTTAATAATTGTTATAATAATCAATGGAACTATATCTATGATGGTATTACCATCAGATTTAAATATTCACTATGTTGGAAGAATTGACAAAACTCAATCCAATCACTATTATTCATTTTCGTGGTCTGGTTGTCAAATTATTGTAAATATTACAGGTATAACAGAAATTAAAGCAATTTTAAATTCAGAGAAACCAAATTGGTTTGATGTATTTATCAATGGGCAATTAAATAATGTTTTTAATGTAACATTATCAGCACCACAACAACAAATAATAACTATTGCAAATAATTTAAATAGTAATGATATCTATCAAATAAAGATATCAAAAAGAACAGAAGCAGAATTTGGACAAGTTAATTTTTATGGTTTCCAAATAGATGATAATGATGAAAATTTCAAACTTTTTACATATAAACCATTAACAAATCGTAAATTTGAATTCATTGGTGATAGTATTGCAACGGGGTATGGTGATATGGGTAAGGCACCTTGTGCATTCACAGAATCAACAGAGAATGTTGATGTATCATTCGTTTCTGATATTACAAATCAATTACTAGGTGAGATGAGTGTAATCGCATGGGAAGGTAAAGGTGTTGTAAAAAATTATGGATCACCAACACCAATTTCAAATCCAAATGAACCAACATTACCAGATCTTTATCCATACATATTACCATTATCAGATAATAGTAGTTTTTGGAATGCCTCTCAATTCATACCAGATGTGTTAGTTATTAATTTAGGTTCAAATGATTATACAGATTTACCATACCCACCAAATGATTACTTTCAAGTTAAATTTATTGAATTTGTAAAATCAATCATTATAAACTATAATAATCAAATTCCAAAGATTTTCTTTATATGTGGTGTAATGGTTAATGAACATCCATGTTGTACAATTACTGAAGCTGTTTCAAATGTTTTCAATGCTACTTATATTGATATGCCAAATATTCAAAATTCAAGTGATGACTTTGGTTGTTATGGCCATCCAACTATAATTGCTCATGCTCATATGGCTTCAATTGCAATTCCAATTATAAAACAAGTAATGAATTGGGAATAAATAAATAAATAAACAAATAAATAAAATAAAATAAATAAAATAAATAAATAAATAAATAAATAAATAAATAAATAAATAAATAAATAAATATATTTTGTTTATTACTTTTTTTTTTTTTTTTTTTTTTTTATTAATCAATTTTTCAAACTTTTAATTGTTTTTTTGTTTAATAAAGATTTGTAAATATCTTCAATGTTTTTTTTATTATTGAAAATATTGAAATAAGAAATTCACACTAAACTGTTTGGTAAATGATATATCATAGGAATTGTTTCTAATAAACTTTTAACTTCAAAGAAATCAGTTGGTAAATTTTTAACTATTTGAATATTAGGAAGAAGTTGAGGTGGAGGAACCGCACCATAAAATAATGTTGCTAAAGGGTCTATATATAAAAATTTATTAATTAGAATTTAATATATATATAAAATATATACATACATTTTTTACAAATGTTTGTGAATTTGGTATGTTGCTAAATATTTGGTTGGTAGATAAAACACCAGTACGTTTAATTCTGTTTGCAGAGTTGGTTATTTTTAAAGTTGTTCTACGACTACCAAATGAAATAAATGAATGGCAATTGCCAATCCTAACGATTAAAAATAAAAGCAACATCTATAAAAGATATCAGCCTTTTTGGAAATACTTTAATACCAATAACCATTTCTCATACTTTGGAAATCTCGAAATTGAAACACTTGTGAACCAAATGGTTAGTTGACTGAGAAACTTTAACTTCAACAACAAATGTTGGAACTAAACTTGGTCTTCCTATAGGTAAAGCTTAGGTCTATATAACACCATTTTAAAGCAATACTTTTCTAATGTAAAAATTATTGTCTTAAACATTTTAAAAAGCATATTTAATTAATCGAATGGGAATCGAACCATTGTTCTAAGTTTTTCACAAAAAAAGCTCCCCATTCGGGAATCGAACCCGAGGTACCAGTGTGAAAGACTAGAGTGTTACCGACTACACCAATGAGGAATATGTTGAATTTTTTGTTGTAATAAAGTTAGTCTATAAAATTAATTCTAAGTGTCCACCCTGTAAAAAAAAATAAAATAAAATGAGATCTAGCATCTTTTTTTATTAGTTTTTTATTTTTTTTTTTTTTAAAATTTTAATAAATTTAAACCTTGTTTAAAAACTATATCAATTGGAATACCAGAATAATCAATAATAATATCTTCTATATTTAATGTACCCATTTCATTAATCCAACTTTGAGCAGCTTTTTTATTACCATTACCTTGAATTACTAAAATATGATTTACTAATTTTGGAATTGCTAATTTCATTTTATTGAAATTTACAGAGAAATAATTTGTAGTTGAATTCTTTTCAAAAGCACCATATTTATGAAGGAAATTAAAATTTAAAGTATTTGCTTTTGCATGTGCATTTGATGAACCAAATCTAACTGAACGGAAAATACCAGCAATATAAGAAACATAATTGTCCATTAAATCTTTATTTGAAATTAAATTATGCTCAGCTAGATAAGTTATAAAATAAATACCCAAGATATCAGCTTTAGCCTCTTCAAGTGGTGAATAATATACTTCAAGTGCTTGATGAACACTTGTGCCACTACCATCTACTAAAAATTTAACACCTAAACCATGAGAAATTTCATGAAACATAACATTCTCAAAAAAACCATTTTCAAAAGTAACATGTTTCAATTGAGTTGGATCAATTACTCTTTTAGCAATTGGCATTAGAATTTCATCAAATTTAGCCTTCATTAAATTTTTAATTTGAATTTTACGAGTACCCTTATCAAGTTGAACTTTTGGATCATTTGGTAAATTAATTGCAATATTTTTTGGACCAGCGTTACCAGAACCATAACTTGCAATTAAATCATAAACATACATATCACCTTTTGAACTACCACTTTTCTCACTTTTATATTTTTTATCTTCAACTGGTAAATTCTCTTGTAACTCTGGTAACATTGAATTATATTTTTTAATTTTTTCACTCCATACTAAATCTTTAATTAATAATTGACTTTGAAAGGATGCTTTTAAACCTTTGAAAGTATCATCATAGGTTTCGATTGGACCAATAACAATTTCAATTGGATTATTTGTCATTTCCATCCATGTTATATCACTATCATAATATTGATCATTTGATAAAGCAATTGATCTTTTTTTTAAATATTCTTTAAATCCTTTATCACTTGAATAATTTGATGCTTTCATTAATAAATTTGATATTTTCATTACTTCAGTTTTATATTCTTGATTATACCAAATACATTTTAAATTTTTACTTTGACCATTATCTCTTCTTAAAACAGTATATGAACTTTTTTTTAAACTATTATTAAAATTATCAAATTCATCTTCTGTAATATCCAATGGATAAAAATTTAAAGTTGGTGGTTTATTACCAATACCATCAATAAATGAATTATCGTTATTTAATCTATCCCATGGTCCATAATTTATTGAACAATATTCTCTAATATCTTTATCTTTATAATTTACTAAAAATTGTTGTTTGCTTTTACCCAATGTTTGTTTCCAAAATATATCATCAACAATTTTTGATGCATTAAATAATATCTCTATCATTAATTTATCATTTTTTGATAAATAACTGATATCTTTCTCTAATGATATTACAGAATATTGATTTATTAATTTTTTAAAATCAAACTTTTCTTTTGCTAAAATTAAATTTAAAGATAATAATATTATAAAAAATATTATTATTTTCATTTTTATATTTTATTTAAAATAATAATAATAAATTAATTTTTTTTTTTTTTTGTAGATATTAAAAATAATAATTATTTTTTTTTTTTTATGCTCCCCCTCTAAAAAAAAAAAAAAAAGTGGTAAGATTTTTAATTTATTTTTATAAAAAATATTAATCGTGAGTGGTTTTTGAAGATTATTCGAAAAATTTAAATAAAAGGGAATTATTTAATTAATAATAATAATAATAATAATTAATTTGATAATTAATAAATTGACAAACTGAATGTTATTATTATTATTATTTTATTATTATTTTTATTATAATGAAGATATTTTTTTTTTTTTTTTTTTTTTTTAATGAATAATAAAAATAAAAATAAAATAATAATAATAATAACATACTTAAAGTATGTTGCTGTTCAATTGGTGATGGTACAATTGTAATATGTTCAATACTCATTTATTTGAGCAATCAACGCCTATAATAAATGGTGGATTCTTTGGCTCTTTTTTGTATCTATATGTAAAACTTTTGCTTTAAAGGAATCCCAATGATTGGAAAATCCATTGAAGATTAGTTAATTCATTTTAAACATTCTATTTGCTCCATAAACAAAACTTGTTGCTATATTTTTATACTTTTTATTTAATGGTTCTACTAATTTATTTTTGTTAGGTCAATAATTTTGAGTTTAACCTGAATAATCATTTGCTGCTAAATATTGATATTTTGAATCTAACCTAACTTTTTATTTTATTTTTTTTTAATATAAACTTTTATTAAAGTCTAACGAGGTAATGAGTAAATAAAAATAAATTTTAAATAATAATAACAATAATAATAATAATAAATA
>NC_007088.5:5459805-5477305 GCF_000004695.1 Dictyostelium discoideum AX4
CCTAGACCAATAGTTTTTAGAATTGCATGGATACCAATCGAAGAAAATGAATATTTTCAATTATTGAAAAGAAATTCTAATATACCAATCCTAAGTGATGTAGTATCAAGAATTAGTGAATCAAATGATTATTATACATTATCTGATGTAGGTTAAAAAATTTACTATAATTTTATTATTTTTATTTTTTTTTTTAAAAAAAAAAAAAAAAAAAAGAAATAAAAAAAAAAAAAAAATTATAATTTTAAAAGATATTAAGAAATAATTAACATTTATTTTTTACAATAAATTTTTTTTTTATACTATAGTATAAAATTGCATTAAATAATAAATCAAATCAAATGATTGGCGTTTCAAATGAATTACAAGAGATTCAAACAATGTGGAAATGGATAAATAATAATGTATTACCATCAGTTGAACAAATGAATCAAAATGATTCCAATGAGATCTATGAATATCTTTCATTGAAATTTACATGTTTAGGAATTCATGATGAGAATAATAAAGAGAGAGAAAAAGAAAGAGAAATTAAAGATAAAGATAATAGTAAAAAAGAGAAATCATTTAAAAAGAAATTTCAATTAGGTGATAATGAAAAATTGATAACTCAATATAGTTGTTCATTAGATAAAAAACATGGCTGTGTTTATATCTCTGAGAATTATATTTCATTTTCTTCAAGAATTTTTCCAACTAAAATTTCAATACCTTTTAAAGATATTGTTGAAATTAAAAAAAATAGTAATAGTGGTAGTAGTACTTCAAGTGGTGGTGGTGGTGGTAGTAGTGGCGGTAATTCAACACCAACATCTTCATTCGTTAAATTATTAATTAATTCAATTAGAATTCAAACTGATTCAAAAGATTATCTATTTCATACTTTTTTTAAAGTTGATGAAACTTTTCAAATTTTAGATCAATTATGGAAATTTACAATTGATAAAATGTTATTAACTGCTGAACTTTCAAATAGTAATAATAATAATAATAATAATAATAACACGAATAATAATAATAATAATAATAATAATAATAATAATAATAATAATAATAATAATAATAATAATAATAATAATAATAATAATAATAATAATAATAATAATAATAATAATAATAGTATTAGTATAAATAATAGTAATAATAGTAATAATAATAATAATATTAGTCAATCAAATTCACCATGTAACACACCATTATCAAATTCAATATTAATAGAGGGATCAAATTCATATTTAAATACAAATAGATTAAGTATTTATTCATCACCAAATAGCGGTACAACAAGTTTAAAATCATCAGGTTCATATTATATACCAATTAATAATAATAATAATAATTGGATAACAAATAATAATTCATCAACTACAACGACAATTGGTATTGAATCTTTATTTGCAACTTCATCATCATATAATAATAATTATAATGGTGGTATTGGATCACCAGAGTTTTTATCATCTTTTCAATCAATTTCACCATTATCTTCAACTCCATTAAATTCAAGTAGTAATAATATTTTCTTTTTTAATTCATCTTCATCACAACAACAACAGCAACAACAACAACAATTATCATCATCAACATCATTAACAATAACATTAAATCAATCAAGAGATTTAAGGGATCCAAATAATTTATCATCAACAACAACAAATACTACTAATTCACCAAATAGTCCAAGTCATAGTTATAATAATAATAATAATAATATTAATAATAATAATATTAATAATAATAATAATAATAATAATAATAATAATAATAATTTTAATAGTAATAATAATAATGTTAAAGATTTATTAAATAATCATAAAAAGAATGAAGATTATAAAGATTTATTTAAATTACCAAATAGTGAAATATTAATTGATGAATTTCAAGCAAGTTTAGTTAGAAATCAACAATTTGAAATTTTGGGTAAAATTTATATATCTGGTAGATTCTTATGCTTTGAAAGTACAGATTCATTATTAACATTACCATTTAGAGAGATTCAATCATTATCAAATGAGAAATCAATTGGTGTAAATCATCGTGGTGCTAATACAATTAAAATTTCATTTTATAGAAATTCACAAAAACTTTATTTCTATTCAGCATTAATTGATCAAAAATATGATTTACTAAGACAAGTTTGGTCTGAAATTAATTCACAAACTTGTTATTACCAACAAATTGGTTTAATTAGTAATGTTATTACCAATTCAAATAATTATATTGAAATGCCAATTTCAATTGGATTCACAAATGAATGGTTCAATGATAGAAAAGAATTTTCAAGAGATTATAAAATCAAACAAATCAATCAACAATTACTATGGGAACAATATTTTACATTCAATGGTGATGGTGTTGCAATGTTTAAAACTGATGAATTGAAATCATTGATTAGAAATGGTGGTGTACCAGATGTATTGAGAAGAAAGATTTGGTTCCTTACAAGTGGTGCTTTTTATAAATCATGTTGTCATTCACCAGATTACTATAGATCATTGATACAAACTCATCAAGGTGATAGTAATTCAAGTTATGTTGATATTGAAAAGGATATACATAGATCATTTCCAAAGCATCCTTGGTTTCGTGAAAAGGAGGCTGGTGGTCAAGATGCTTTAAAGAATATACTCCAAGCTTATAGTTGGAGAAATCCATCGATTGGCTATTGTCAATCAATGAATATCGTTGCAGCAGTACTATTAATTTATTTACAAGAGGAGGAAGTATTTTGGTTACTTTGTACATTGTGTGAAGATTTAGTACCAGACTATTATAGACCGGGTATGGTTGGTAGTATCGCTGATCAAAAAACATTTGAAAATCTTTTAGCTCAATATTTACCACAAGTTGATCAACATTTAAAACGTATCAATTGTCCACTTTCAATGTTAATTTTACCAAGATTTCTATGTTTATTCATTGGTTATGCTGAAATGGAACTTTCTTTAAGAATTTTAGATTGTTTATTCTTTGAAGGTACTTCTGAAATTTTATTTAAAATTTTATTATCATTCTTTAAAGTAAACGAATATGAAATATTACAAAATTGTAAATCAACTGAAGATATTATGTCATTTATGAGAATTCAACCAGTTAAAGATATGGAACTTATAATTTCAACTAGTTTTCAAGAATTTGATAATTTACCATCCGATAAAATAGATCAACTTAGAAATTCAAATAAAATTATGGCAATTAAAAGTATGCAAGTCGTTAATAAAAAATCAAAGATTAGAGATTGGATTGAAAGATATAATTTAACTAGTTCTGATACTGAAAGAATTTATGATTATTTTCATGCTTCAATCTCCTTATCTCCAAATAAATTGGGTATAAATCGTATGAAATTTTTGGAAATTTGTAAAGATATCTTACCAACACCTTGGAAATCTAGAAATGATTTAATTCATTTAATTTTTAAATTATTAGATGAGGATTTAGATGGTTTAATTACAATTGATGAATTTATTCATATGTTAGTAAATGTTTTAAAAGGTTCTTATTTAGAAAGATTAAAATGTAAATTATTATTATTATTATTATTAAAAAAAAAAAAAAAAAAAAAAAAAAAAATCCAAGTATACTAACTTTTTAATTTTTTTTTTTTTTTTTTTTTTTTTTTTTTTTTTTTTTAATATAAATAATAGTTGTTTTTGAAGTTTTTGATTCAGATTGTGACGATCATTTAGATTTAAATGATTTTAAATTATTTTTAGATGTATTCATTGGTTTAGTTTCATTTCAACAACAACCTCTTCAATCTAATCAACAATCAAATTTAAAATTAAATTCATTACAAATTGAAAATTTTATAAATCATATGTCAATTGATGAAACATTTGATTTATCAATTGATTCAGTAGAATCAATGTTGGATGATATTTTATTATTTTTTAATATTGATTCAAATAAAATATATAGTTTATTAAATTATCGTGATTAAAAATCTAATAAATTCAAAATAAAAATAAATTTAATAATATTTAACAATTATAATAAAAAAATTATTAAAAAAAAAAATTAATTCATGTAAAAAAAAAAAAAAAAAAGATATACACGTTATCAATATATTTAATGTCTTTGGTAAATTAAATTTTTATATATTTTTTATTTTTTATTTTGTTGTTTTAAAAAATTATATGTTAAAATTTTATTTTACTTGATTGAAAATAAAATTTTTATTATAATAAAGAATAATGGCACCAGTAAAAATAAAAAATCAAATTAATTTTTAAAAGATTAAATTGTAATCCTTTTTTATTATAATTATATATATATAAATATATTGTGATATATGATGCTTTTTTATTTTTTATTGTTTTTATTATTTTAATTCTCAAAGTATGAGATAAAATAATTTATTGATTTTTTATTATTATTATTATTATTTTCTTTGGGGGTGGTCATTGTTTTTATAATTATTATTATTATTATTATTATTATTATTATTATTATTATTATTATTATTTTTATTATTATTATTATTATTATTATTATTATTATTATTATTATTATTATTATTATTATTATTTATTATTATTATTTTAATTTTAATTTTTATTATTATTATTATTATTATTTTTATTTTTATTATTATTATTATTATTTTCGTATTTATTCAATAATACATAATCAAAAGATATCAAAAAAAAACAAAAAACCCTTTTTTTATATATAAAAATTTATTTTGTATAAAATAGCAGTTAAAATTGCTATATGTATAAATTGTTTTATTGTTAACAACATTCTTCACAATATTCTACTGATATTTTATCATTTTGCAATTGTTACTTATGATAACACAATATAAAAAAACATGGGCAAACAAATTTTCAAACACCACCAACTACTCACAAAATGTACCCTATTTTTGGTATGAATAATTATTTAATGTATGTGTATTTTGGGTTTGTGTGGAAAAATTATATCAACTCTATCTAATTTCAAATTTTATTTTTTTAATTTAATAATATTATTTTTATTTTATTTTATTTTATTTTTTTTTTTTTTTGGAATCTAAATATTAATTCGATAATGATATCAAAAAATATTACAAGTAAATTGATTGAGTGGGAAAAAAAAATTTTAACCTCCAATACAAGATCCCATCAAAGAATTTAAGAAAAAAAAAAAAAAAAAAAAATTTTATTAGCAATAGTTGGGTGGGTGTGATGTGTGTATTTTGATTATTGATTATTAATTACCACAATAGATATGAAATTATCATTTGATTAGTGTGGATTATTTATTTTACATTAATAAAATCATTAATGTTGAATGTGTGGTTAGGGGGTTTATTCTTTTAATTTTATTTTTTTTTTATTTTTTTTTATTTTTTTTTTCTCTCCCAATAGTTATTGTATTTTAACCGACGTATAATTGTTAATAACGAGAAATGTGGGTATATTAGAGTATTATTAAATTATATCTTTATGTACAAGCGTGTATATATTATATATATATATGGATAGGATTTATAGTTTGTGTTTGGGTGAGAACGTGGGTTAGAGTGAGAAAGAGTGTGGTGTGTTAGTGTGTTTTTTTCTTTTGGTGGGTGTGGGCTTTAATGTAGTGGTTATATCAAAATAATAAAAAAATTTTAGTGTACTAGTGTGAACTGGTATTGAATTATATGAATTCTACCATATAATTATACAATCATTCAAAATTTGATATTTAATAATTTTTTTTTTTTTTTTTTTTTTATAATAAATAAAAAAAATAATTATTAAAATAATTATTAAAATAATTATTAAAAAAAAAATAAAATAAATAAATAAAAAAAAAAGTGGTTTGATTTTTGTATTTCCAAATATTTATTTAATAAATTATTTAAATAAAGATTGATTGCAACATTAAATAAAAATAAAAATAAAAATAAAAATAAATAATTTTCAAATAATAATAATTATTAAAAAAATTAATAAAAAAAAAAAAAAAAAAAGAAATTAAAAAAATTAATTAAAAATTCGTTGTCGTCTTTACCTTTAAAATGGATACTTATAAATCTAAAAAATTAAAAATTGATCAAAGTGATGATGCTGGTGTAAATATATTATTGGGTTTAAGTAAAAAATCCAGTCCAATGATTTCAACTCCAGTTTTGGGTTCATTATATGGAAAAACTGGTTTTTCATTTCCTTCTCCATTATCAATATCCTCTCCAATTAATTCAAACATTCAAAGTTTACCAAGTCCTCTATCGTTGTCCTCTTCAACAAATACAACTCCTCACTTGGGTTCCTTATCTTTAAAAAATGGATTTTCTTTACCATCTCCACTTACATTTTCTTCACCAAATTTATTAAATGATAACCATTGTCCACCTTCTCCATATTTTTGTTTAGTGAATTTAAGTGCCTCAAGTCCTTCAATTTTTAATAATAATTTAAGTAATAGTATTAATAATAGTAATAATAATAATGATAATAATATTAATATTAATAATAGCAATAATATAAATAATAATAATAATAATAATAATAATAATAATAATAATAATAATAATAATAATAATAATAATAATAATAATAATAATAATAATTATAATAATAATAATAAAGCTAATTATTTAATAAATAATCCAAATCAACAAAATAATATTTCATTGGTAAACCCACCATCCCCAATTTTATTAAATTCATTAAGTTCTTCACCAAATATGTCAGGCGAAAATGAACTTTTACCACCCTCAACACCCTCATCACCAATAAATTCAAACCCAATAATAAAGGTTACAAATCCAACAAATAAAACAAATACTAATTGCACATTGAATTATTGTAAACTTTGTAAATGTGGAACACCCGAGTTCCTTATTAAAAATACAACATGGGGTCATATAATGAGAGTTGTATTTTCATGTTTAAAATTAAATGATCCTGAAAAAGATTTTTTTAATTTAAAAAAAGAAGTCTATGGATTTATGACATCTCATTGGGAATTATTAAGTGTTTCTGGTGATAAAAGTAAGTTTTTATTTTTATTATTATTTAGTAAAAAGAAAAAAATAAGGATATTGATTTTTTTTTTTTTTTTTTTGTTTTTTTTTCTCTAAAAATAGAAACTGATAATTGGCATAAACAAATTCAAGATATGTTAAGTCATTCAAAAGATATTTTTGAAAGTGGTATGTCAGCATTACAACAAAATGGTTATTGGAGATTAAAAAAGTATGAAGTTGACTATTGGACCTTCAAAAAAGAAAAGGTTACAAGAACAAATAAAAGAAAACAAAGAGAGTTAAAGAATCAAGTTGATAACGAAACCATTAATAAAATGTTTATGGAAGCCATTTTAAAAAAAGTGGATGTTGATAAAGAGAAAATCGATGAAAATTTAATTAAAAATTTTATTTTAAAAGAATTTGGAGTCCCTAATTTTAAAAAAAAAAAAAAAAAAAAAAAAAAAAAAAAAAAAAAAACTAAACATTGTAAATAATTGTAAATAACTATATATTTTTTTTTAATATTAAACTTTTTTTAAAAAAAATTAAAATAAATAAAAATTTAAAATATTTTAAAATGAAAAAAAAAAAAAAAAAATTCTAACTTTATTTTATTTAATTATTATTATTATTATTAATATTTTTTTTTTTTAAAAAAATGTAAAAAAATTATCTTGATTGTCATTATTATTATTATTTCCATTTAATTTTTTAATTAAATTTTGTTTAAATTGATAATTTTTTATATCATCTTCATTTTTATAAATTTTAATTAAATAATTTTCTCTTTCAATTTGATTAAAAGGTAAATGGATTATATTTTCATTTAAATAATGTTTTATAATATTATTAATGTTTAAAATTTGATTTTCATAATCGATTTCATTTGATACTAATAGATTTAAATAATTATATTTTGGAATTAAATTTAAAGAATAATAGAGTTTACCATTTTCTATTTCTGCAAAACTATTTTCAAATGGCATTATATCATTACCATGAATATTAAAAATTTGTTTCAATTGATAATAATTATAATTAAATGTGATTGTATAAATTTTATTCGAATAATCTTTTGATAGTATTAATTCAACCAATTCTTTATAACCTAATAGTATTGCAGATTTTAATGTTTGTAATAAATTTAAATTTAAACCTCTATTTATGGATAAGAATTTTTTAAACAATTCAATATCACCACCAAATCCATCAGTATTTTCATTGATAATATTTGAAATATTAAATCTAGCTTGTTCAAATAAATTTAATTTTTTCATTGTTAAATCAGTTATAGTTTTATTTCCACCAATTAAAACTCTTTTCTTCATGAATGGTATAACTTCGGGAATATTACCATTTATAATTTTAATTGAACAATAATTAAATCTATATCTTGGTGATACAATAACGTCTTTATCATATGTTGATAATAATAAAATTGCAATATCAGGATCAATAATATCATATTGAATGAATTCTTTATCAAATTCTTTAATTAATTCAGGTTTGTATTTTATAATTATTTTAAATAATTTTAAATTATTTGATTTAAATAATGAATTCCTTGTTATTGGAATTTTTTGAAAAAATTCTTTTGAAATTATAACATCATATAAATTAATTGAATTTTCATCATCATCATTATTATCATCATCATTATTTAAATGCTGTGGTTCTATTACTTGATTTAATTCTTTAATCTTTAAAATTAATAAATTAAATAAAAAATAATCATTTGTTTCAATTGATGAATTTATTGATGATAATAATATTTCAAGTCTATCTTGAAAACTATAATTTTCAAGTACTAAATCTAATAATGATTTTGAAAATAATTCTGATTGATTTTGTATTACTGATATATTATAAATCATTTTAATAATAATTGAAATTGATAAATTAATTTGAAATTTATTTATTAAATATTAATTTAATTGTTGAACCATCTGAATTAAATGTTGGAATAATTAATAAATTATTTTCATCATTAATTAAACTATTTATATCAATTTGTTTTTCATATTTTTCAATTAAATATTGTATCATCTCTAATGGTAACCCAAGTAAATTTGATTTTAAATAATAATTAATTTCATTCATATTTTAAAATCTCTATTTCAAATCTTTTTTCTACCATTTTAAATAATTCTAATTCTTTCCAATTAATTAAATATTCTAAACATTCTTTATTAAATTCATTACATCCAATATTTTGATCGTGTAACATCATTCTATCTTTTAACATTGATTGATTTTTGGTTTTAATTATTATTAACAAAGGGAAATTATAATATCCAAATGTTTTATAAAATAATTTTAAGTTAATCTCTTTTACATATTGAAATATTTTATTCCTTAATATATCATTTTTAAAAACTTTAAAAAATAATTTCATCATTAAAAATTAAAAATAAAAAAACAAAAATAAAAATAAAAATAAAAAACTAAAAAAAAAGTAATTAAAATGAAAAAAAAAAAGATATTTTTTAAAAAAAAAAAAAATCTAAATTTATTCAATTTTAATAGTATTATGAGTTTTTAATTCATGTTGGTAAAAATTAAACAAAGAAATATTTGAATCTAAAATATTTGTTAAAGAATCTAAACTTTTTGTATGATTAATTAAAAGACTCCATCTTTCTCTTTTTTGGAAATAATTTGCATATCCTATGAAAAATAATCCTATTCTTGGTATTAAAACTAATTTTTTAATCTTTTTTTTTTTTTTTTAGAAAATAAAAATGTTAAGTATTAAAGTAAGAAGGAAAATTTTTTTTTTTTTTTTTTTTTTTTTAATTTTAATATACATACAGTTCTTTGATCAGATTCACACCAATAACTCTTTGAATTATCACCTTTTGTTCTAACTAATGACACTATTAAATAACTAAAATGATAATATTGAGCCATTTCAATTGGTAAAACATTGATAAAGGGTAAATCTAAAATATTCTTTTTGATTAAATTTCTTTGAGCTTCAAATGGAGAAACGATTACAATCTCTAATGGGTCCAATTTTAAAGTTTTTAATAAAAATCTAACTAATTTACAAACAAACTCGCATTCTTTAATATTTGTAAACTTTTGAATCATTTCTTTGTCATCTAAATTTTCATTATCCATAATTTCTAAACTTTCAATTGATTCTAAATTAAAAAATGAAAATATTGGTTTTTCCTTTTTGTGAAAGAAAAAAAAAAAAAAAAAAAAAAAAAAAAAAAAAAAAAAAAAAGTTTTAGAATTATATAAAGAAAATAAAAAAAATAAAAAAAAAATAATACTTACTTTATAAAAATTAAAAAATGATAAATCTTGAAAATTAATTTTATCTAAAGATAATAAATTTGAAAAGATTGATGGTATATAATTTGAAGTTAAAGTAAATGGTCTAATATAATTTGATAATCTTTTGGAGAGATTAATTTTCATTAAATTTCTAAACTTTTTTGATTTAACACTGATTGGACCAACTGAAATATCACTAACACTATCACCAAAAAGTATTACATGATCAGCTAAATTTAAAGCACATAAAGTTTTTGGTTCTACCTCTTGATGTGAATTATCAACGATTACCCATTTAATATCTAAATTTCTAATTAAATCATTTGTTGCATCGGTTGATGTACAAAAAACTATATTTGAATTATTAATATTATTTAAATCAATAATTGTTGAACAATTTGAAAATTGAAATATATTTGATTGATTATTATTATTATTATTATTATTATTATTTTTATTATTTAATTTATAAAATTGATTTTTAAAAAATCTAATCATTTTAAAACTATTACTAAAATCCAAATCTAAAAATGTTTTACATGATGAATCCTTTTGAAATATAATAAAAAAAATTATTTGTTAAGATTAATAATTATTTCTTTTTTAAAAATAAAAAAAAAAAAAAAATACATACTAAACTAAAATCATTTGGACCACAAATTAAAATTCTATTTGTTAATTTTAAATTTTGAATTGAAAATTTTGAAATTAAAAATGATAAAGTTGTTTTACCAGAACCAGGTTGACCTTCAATGATGGTTACTTTATTATATAATGAACTATGAACTGCCATTTCTTGTGAAGAATTTAAAGAGAAACCAGAGTTTGGAAGTTTAGATGGTGAAAATGGTATTAACTCGTTTCCAACACCAGTTGAAATGATAGATTGACAAGCTGATGGGATTTTTAATGGGGATTTTATATTTGAAAATAATGATACCCCAACCATTAAATCATGATTGAATGAATCACGATGAGTAATTTCGACGAAAAAGGGTGTTCTCATCATTATTTTCTCGATTTTTGCTGGAAATTTAATCTTTAACCATTTTTCATCTTTAATACCCACCTTTGAAATTATAGAATGAGTTGAAAATGGTGGGTTTCTATCATTACCCAAATAAATACAACAAATAAAGTCACCTTTTGAAATCTTTTCTAAATTTAAATTTAATGGTAGTTCAATTGCTCCAACATATTTTCTCTTTTTCTTACTCCAAGAAATCAAAACTGATGATAAAAAAATTGAATTTTCATTTTGTTGTTGTTGATGATGGATACTATTACCAACATTCTTATAAACTGAATTTAAATCAATCATTGTACTCCAAAATTCAATATAATGATTAAAATTTTCAAATTTTGATCCAATTTTATAATCTTGAAAAATTTTATTTAAAAATATATCTTGATTCTAATAATAAAAAAGAAAAAAATAAAAAAGTTAATAAATTATAATTTTTTTTTTTTTATAGATTAAAAAAAAAAAACTTACAAATTTATGAAAACAATTAAAATTTGGTGTTGATTTAATTGAATTTAAAAATGATAATTCTAATTGATTTGATTGATTATTAAAAAATAATAAAACTTGAATTGAATGTAAAAGTTTTACAAAAATTTTATCATCATTTAAATTTGATAAATTTAATAATAAATGATTCTTTGGTAATTTAATTTCAACTGAATTATCAAATTGAACAGTTGGTTTAAAGTTTGAAATTGAAATTGTAAATAATTTATTATATTCTTTACACCAAACTTGTAAATAATCATTTGAAATACCAATTACTAAAACATTTACAACTATTGATGATTTTAATTGAATCAATGATTTAGTTGAAATCTTTTGAAACTTTTTTAATGCTATAACTGATTTTTGAAATTTTTCATTTAAATGTAAAATTAAATTTTCTAAATTTAAAAATTCAATTGGTAAACATTTATTATTATTATTAATATTACTATTATTATTATTATTATTATTATTAATTGTACTTGATAAATTATTATTATTATTTGGGTTATTATTATTTGGGCTATTATTATTTGGATTATTATTATTTGGATTATTTTTATTAAATCTTAAATTTAAAATTCTTTGATTATAGATATCTGAATATCTTTTTAAAGGTTCAGTAAATTCACTATAGTAAGGAAAGTGTTGATATTTCTCTTTTTTAATTTTAAATGATTCCAAATTTCCTGAAACTTGATTTAAAATATAATTTAAAAAAAGTTCTTCATTAGTATTACAATTAATACTAAGATTTTGATTTGATTTGAATGATTGAACCAATTTAAATAGATCAGTTTCTTTAAATAAATTTGATTGAACTAAACTATTTGAAACTTTATAAATTAAACCTTCGATTCCCCATTCAGCCAATGTACAAGTAACAATGAAATTTGCCAACATTAATACCTCTTGAATTAAATTTGATACTGATTCATTTGGTAATTGAGGTTGTTTAACTTTAATTGGAACATTTAAGATTGTATTAAATTCAAAAGATACAAATTGATTATTTGAATTTATAATTAAATTTTTTGAAAGGACATGATTCTTGAATACCAATAAACTAGTTTCAATATCAGATTGTTGAAATTTACTATCTTGGTCAATTTCAAGTTTATCATCGATTGGTAAACCTTTAAAAATATTTTGAACTTGTGAATAAGAAAGATTAGTCGTTGATTTAATAATTGACTTATGGATACGTCTTGAAACTGATTCACCAATATGATTTAAACCACCAAAACTCCATTCAACTGTAAAACATTTTCTTTCTTTACCAGGTGACAATGATAAGTTTTGAGTAATAAATTCTTGATCAATGATATCAACTCTATCAATACCACCAAAATCAATTGAAATACCATTCATACAAGCAATTTTATCCAATGTTGATCCAATTTCAATAAAACTTGTGCAATCAAGAAAATGAACAAAAATTGTAACTTTACCATCCAAACTCTTTTTAAATGAAAATGCATATGAAATATTATTATTATTATCCTGTTCAATTGTAAAACATAATAAATCTCTTAAATCTTCATAATCTTCATTATTATCAAAAAAAACAATTGATTTATTTGATAATGAATTTATAATTGTATTGGTTGCTGTATTAGTTGAAGTAGTGGTTGTTGTAGTTGTAGTAGTAGTAGTGGTGGTGGTGGTGGTGTTTGTTGTGGTAGCTGTTGATAAATTTGAAATTGGCGATAAATTATTTTCAATTTTTATAATTGAAAGTTCTTTTAAAAACTCATTCGAAATTGCCCAATGATTATTAATTGTACCAATTGGAAATAAAGTTGATGATGACCAAATTGATTCTAATTTAATTTCATAAATGATATTACCATTTAACAATGGTAATTTTAAAAGCTGATTATTATCAAATATTAAAACCATTATACATGCGAGTTTACAGTTTGTTGGTTCAAAGAAAAGGAATTGATCTTTTCTTTTTAAAAATTTACAACAATAAATTTCTTTGTGTTGACTTTTAATAATTGATATAACTTTACATTCAATTAATTTATTATTATTAGTTTGTTGTTGTTGTTGTTGTTGTTGTTGTTGTTGTTGTTGTTGTTGTTGTTGTTGTTGTTGTTGTTGTTGTTGATTATTATTATTATCATTAATTTGTTGATTATTATTAATTATTTGATCATTTTGATTTAAATTTTGAGTTCTTTTAATGGTTTCTTTAAAAACTTTATCAAAAATAACTTCATCATGTTGTTGTTGTTGATTATTTGTTAAAATTTCAACTGCAACTATATCACCATGAAAGGAACGATTTCTATTAAAATAACCAGTTATATTAAAAATTTTATCTTGAAAATATAAATAATTTGGTTTAATGGTTGCATTATTTGGATTATTTTTTTTTATATTAATTTCCCCAACTATAATATTTTTCTTCTATTTAAAAAAAAAAAAATAAAAATAAAGTCAATAAAAATTTAAAAATTAAAATTTTTAAAAAATAATAAAAAGGTGATAATTACAATTAATGAATTATTAATTTCAAATTCAGAATAATGTTCGAGATAATAATTATTATTATTTGAAATTGTTAAAGGTAATAGTGAATTTGAAATTGATACTTGTGAAAGAGATGAAGAATAAGATGATGATGAAGAACAAGTTGAAGAAGGTGGTGATAACTGTTGATGGCAATTTCCATTGTTACCAAAGAATTTATTATTTTGATTACTATTGAGCGAAGGTGATGATAATCCAAAATTTGGTTTCTTTGATTTGTTTCTTTCAACCTTTCTATGATCTAATTCAGAGTGTGCAAATGCACACCATCTACCTTTTTTACATGCTTGATTGTTTACATAATCTTTACAAAATTTAGTTTTATATACCAGTGGATGATACATTACTTCAACATCATTATGAGAGAATCCACACTTTTTTTAAAAAATAAAAAAAAAATAAATAAAAAAAAAGATTAAAATTTTATTCTTCATATGTTATTTATATTATATAAAAAAATATATAAATTATAATTACATTTTCATTATTGCAAAGAGTTTGACAAAGATTATTTGAATAAAGTAGTTTTCCATCGCTATCATATGGTGGTCTTCTACGTTCATCTCTTTTGTGATAAAAGAAACTAATTGGGAAAAAAAAAAAAAAAAAAAAAAAAAAGTTTAAGCAAAATTCCAAAAATTAAAAAAAAAATAATAAAAAAAAATAAAAAAATATAAGTTTTAATTACCAATCTCTATCTTTTGAGCATTTAATAATCCCCAATCTACATTCTTGGGTTTTATAACTATTGATATACTTTGAGTGACATTCTTCAGGTGACATCAATTTAAATGGTTTATTATTGTTATTATTTTTATTATTATTATAATTATTAGTGGTAGTATTATTATTATTGTTGTTATTGTCGTTGTTATTGTTGATATTATTTGTATTATTATTAATATTTGGGATATTAGTGGTAATTTTAAATTCCATTTTTTTTTTTTTTTTTTTTTTTTTTTTTTTAATATATATACATATAAATATGAATAAAATCAATGAATAGTATTTAAAAACTATTTCAATGGTTTATTTCCAAAGAAAAAAATAATAATAATAATAAAAAAGTTTTTTATTTATTAAAAAAAAAAAAATTATTAAAAAATTAAAAAAAAAAAAATTAATATTTTAGAAAAATTTAATTATTTAAAAAATAATTTAATTTTTACCAATCTAAGTAATTGTTAAAACAATAAAAAACAATTATTATCCCAAAAAAGAACCAATTATTAAAAAAAAATAAAAAAATAAAAAATAAATTTATTTTTCATTTTTTTTACGATAAATTGATTAATTCTTCTAATTTTCAACAATCGATAAATTAAATATTTAAATCAATTTCCATATTTAATCAATTTAAAAATAAAATAAATAAAAAATTTTATTAAAATATAAAAAAAAATAAAATAAAATTAAAAAAAAAAAAAAAAAAAAATCGTTTTTTGGTGGAAAAAAAAAAAAAAAAAAAAAAAAAAAAAAAATTTATAATTGAAACTTTCATACCAATCGACAAAAAAAGATATTTTTATAATATAATTTATATATATTATATTATATTTTTATTTTGTTTTTTTTTTTTTTTATTTAAATTTATTTTAAAATTTTAAAAACAATTATTACATAAAAAGAAAATATAATAAATAAATAAATAAATAAATAAATAAAATAAATAAATAAAATAAATTTAATAATGCGTGTATTTTTATTTAAAATTGCAAGTAAACAAAGATGGACACTTTATATTGAAAAATCTGAATTCTTCTCAAAGAAAGTTGATATCGAACCTACAATTGTAACAACATCAAGTAATAATAATAATATAACATTACCAACTCAATCTAAAGGAGTTTTAATATTAAATAAATTAAAGAATATAGCAATTGAATCAAAGAATGAAATTGATAACGCTCAAGATGGTGTTGGATTAAAAGGGAAATTAAAATCATTATTATCATATTTAGAATCTAAAATCCATCCAGAAGAAGCAGTATTACAACAATTTTCAAAAATTAATGATAATAATTTAATTAAAAAACATAATCATCATAACCATCATAATCATATTCATCATAATAATAATAATAATAATAATCAAAATGAAACTGTAAAACACCAATTTGAACATTTTAATGAACAAAGAGATAAAGCTAGTTTTACAATATATTATCCATCAAATATTGGATATAGACGTGCTAATAGATTCTCACAAGTATTAATGAGACAAAAGATACGATTCCATCAAAAATGGATGATAATCAATAGTTTATTAATTCCAATTACATTTGCTGCCACAATTTTACCAGGCCCAAACATTTTCTTAGCCTATAATCTTTATAGATTATATGGTCATTTCCAAGCATTAAAAGGTTGTACCAATCTATCAAGATACACTAAATCACATGGTAGATTATTATTTAAACCAAGTTTAGAAATGTTTGAATGTTTAGATGGTGAATTACTACAACAACAACAACAATTTAAACAACAACAACAACAACAACAACAACAGCAAGAAGAAGAAGAACAATCAATCGATAATCCAAACTCATATGAAAAATTATCCACAAGATTAAGAATACCAGGTTTATTTGATTATGTAAAAAGAATTGAAACTATTGAAAACAAATAAATAAAAAATAAAATAAAAAAAGTAAAGAATATATAAATTTAAAAATAAATAATAGTTATTATACGATGTATTTTTTTTTTTTTTTTTTTTTTTTATTATAATTATTCCTAATAATTTTAATCCTTTTTTTTTTCACTTTTTTTTTATTTATTTTTTTTATTGTTTGTTTTAATTTATGATATGTTATTACATTGTTATCGAAGTATGTTGGTGGTAATAATATTTTTGAAACGATATCATATGATTTTATTATTATTATTATTATTATTAAATGTTTGTAATTGATTTTAATTTTTGTTTATTTTTTGTATTGTCTGAATCTTTCATCTAAATCTGATTTTCTTTTTTCTTTAATTTTTTGGATATTATCCATTACATATTCTGGTGGATTATTGAATATATCTGTTTCACATCTCCAAGTTTCTGACATTGGAAGTGATGTCCAATATCTAATTGTTGCACCATTTGAAAGGATACATCTAGTGAGTTTGGATCTTGGTGAATGCTTTTTAAAATTGGAAATTGATCTAGTGATGTTTCCACTAATATTTTGATTAAATAAACGTATACAACTATTCATTTC
>NC_007088.5:5482305-5487305 GCF_000004695.1 Dictyostelium discoideum AX4
GATTTTTAACGGATGAAGAATGTGAATTTTTAATAGATACATCCAAGAATAAACTTAGACCATGCAATGAAATATCATCTGGTGTACATAGAAGTGGTTGGGGTTTGTTCATGAAAGAAGGTGAAGAAGATCATCAAATCACTAAAAATATATTTAATAAAATGAAATCTTTTGTAAATATTTCAGAAAGTTGTGAAGTTATGCAAGTTATTAGGTAAATATTTTAAAATATATTTTAAATTAATTTTAATTATTAATAATATTTTTTTTTTTTTTTTTTTTTTTTTAAATTTAATTTTTTAAAAATTAGATATAATCAAGGTGAAGAAACATCATCACATTTTGATTATTTTAATCCATTAACAACAAATGGATCAATGAAAATTGGATTATATGGGCAACGTGTTTGTACTATTTTAATGTATTTATGTGATGTTGAAGAGGGTGGTGAAACAACATTTCCAGAGGTTGGAATTAAAGTTAAACCAATTAAAGGTGATGCTGTTTTATTTTATAATTGTAAACCAAATGGTGATGTTGATCCACTTTCACTTCATCAAGGTGATCCTGTACTTAAAGGTAATAAATGGGTTGCTATCAAATTAATTAATCAAAAAAGTAAGGAAACTGGAACACCAACTCAATAAATATTTAGATTTTTTTTTAAATTAGTGATAACATTTTAAAATAAAAAAAAAAAAAAAAAATAAAATTAATTATTAATAATAATAATAATAATAATTAATTAATTAAAAAATAGAAAATAAAAATAAAAATATTAAACAATAATAATTCAATTATATAATTAATTTTGTAATTTTTTTTATTTTATTTTATTTTTTTTTTTTTAAATATTTTTTTTTTTTTTTATTTATTTATTTATTTGTTTTTTTTTTTTTTTTTTTAAATATATTATTATTATTATTTATTTATTTTGGAGTTACTGTTGTTGGAGTTAAAATATTATTATTATTATCAGATAATTTAAATGGTGTCGTTAAAATTTTTTGATTATTTTTAGATTTAAGAGGAATATTTAGAGTTTGTGATAACATGAAAGAAAGATCGGGAATTTTTGACATAACTTCATTAAAAGGGCCATTTGAAACTGGTTTATGATCAATTCCTAATAATGTTGAGGGATCAGTACTACCAAGATTTATAGCTTTACTTGGTGGTGTTGGTATATTATCAATTGATCCAAATGGTGATGTTAAATTTGTTGTTGTTGTTGTTGTTGTTGGTGTTGTTGTATTTGTTGTAGTAGAAGTAGTGGTATTATTATTATTATTAGTTGTTGTTGTTGTTGTTGTTGTTGCTGTTGTTGAAGTATTAGTTAAATTATTTATTGAATTAAGTGGTGGTACATTTGGAATTGAAATATTTACTGCAGATGCAGAAGATGGAGATAAAGGAATATTTGAAGAATTTAAAGAAACTGTTGTAATTGAACCACCTGAACCTGTTAATGTTGTTGATGAAATAGTTGGAGAAATGCCAGTTGTTGGTGCTAATACTTGAGGTTTTAATGCTTGATGAATCTTTTCATGTTCCAATTGTTTAATCTAAAAATTTTAAAATTTATTAATAATAATAATAATTAAAATATTTTAATATATATTTATTTTTTTATTTTATTCTATTCAATTTTATTATTTTTAAATACTTACTAAAATTTTAATTTCATTTGATAAATGGAAAGATTCAGTAAATTGTTTTTCAATTAAAGTATTTTTTAAAATTAATGGTTCAGGTGTAACAGTGAATGATGATTGAATAGGTCTATTATAAATTGATTTTTCTATTGATGATTGTTGTAATAAATCTTTAAGATTTATAATTTTATTTGATTTTTCATCACTTGACGAGTTGTTGTTGTTGTTGTTGTTGTTGTTGTTGTTGTTGTTGTTGTTGTTGTTGTTGTTGTTGTTGTTGTTGTTGTTGTTGTTGTTGTTGTTGTTATCGTTGGTAGTAGTACTACCAAAACAATTTTGAACATTAATTAATTGATCAATATTCAATTTAATTTGATTAATATTTGATCTTTGTTGTGATAATGCTATAGAATTTGAAGAGGGTTGTTTTTGTTTTGGTTGAGGTTTTTGTGATGTACCAGCTAGTGCTGGAGCTAGATTTGGTGATGATCCAAAAGTATCAAAATCGTCAGTTGATTTTTCATCAAAATCACCAAATCCATCATCTTCAATTGGTGAAGCTGGTAGTTGTTGTAGTTGTTGTTGTTGTTGTTGTTGTTGTTGTTGTTGTTGTTGTTGTTGTTGTTGTTGTTGTTGTTGTTGTTGTTGTTGTTGTTGTTGTTGTTGTTGTTGTTGTTGTTGTTGTTGTTGTTGTTGTTGTTGTTGTTGTAATGGAGCATTAGTAGTAATTCCTTGTTGTGGTAGTGGAGGTGGTTCATTAAATTCACCAAATTCACCAAATTCATCATCATTGTTGTTATTATTAAATTCACCAAAATCGCCAAAATCATCATTGCTATTGTTATCGGTAGTTTCTTTAAAATCACTAAACCCATCATTATAAATAGTTTGTTGTTGTGATGGTGGTGATGGTGGTGGTGGTGGTGGTGGTTGAGATAATGGTGGTGTTAAAGATTTTTCTACTTTTTCACCATCGTCATCATCATCATCATTATTATTGTTATTATTATTATTATTTACATTTTTATTAAAATCTTGATCATCACTATCGTCAAAATTAATGGCAGAAGTTTCTGGTTCATCTTTGAAATTAACATTTGATTTAAAATCTTCAAAACTATCATTAAAATCGTCTTTCTTTTTTGTTTCTTGGTTATCACTATTATTAATTCTATTATCATTTGATGATTTAGAAAATGAATTAAAATCATCATCATTATTATTATTATTATTATTATTATTAATTTCTTTTACAGGTTCGCTAAAACTATTAAATTCATCATCATTTTCATTGAATGATTCATTTGATTTTTTAAAACTATTAAATTCATTAAATGGTTCATTATTTTGTTGTTCAATTTCTATTGTTGGTTTTATAGGTTCACTAGTAAAGTTATTAAATTCATCAAATGATTCATCATTATTTTCATTATCAAATGGTGGTGGTTTTGGCGATTGAAATGTAAAGTCAACTTCATTTTCATTAGTCTCTGATGATTTTGTTGTTGTTGTTGTTGTTGTTTTATTTGTTGGTTCATCAAAATTTCCAAATGTTTGATCATCATTTCCTGTTGTTGGTGTTGAAAAATTATCAAATTCATCATGATTGCCACTTGATTTTTGTTGTAATTGATGTTGTTCTGTAAAGTCAAATTCAAAATCTTTTTCATTTTCTTTAATTTCTTTTGTTTCTATATTTGAAGAAGTGAAATCAAAATCATTATTATTATTATTATTATTATTATTATTATTATTTGTTTCTTTATCTAAAGATGGTTTTGATTCACTAAAATCACCAAAATCATCTTTATCATTAACTAGGCTTATTGGTGTTGAAAAATCATCAAATCCATTATTATTATTATTATTATTATTATTATTATTATTATTATTATTATTATTATTATTTTGTGTCGAGAAATCAAAATTACCAGTTGTCATATTTGTTGTTGCTGTTGAAAATGAATCAAAATCATTGTTTTCACTGTTTACATTATTTACAGTAGAGGATGAAAAACTAAAATCGCTATCTTTTTCTGTCACCTCTGGTGTATTATTTGTTTTTGTTGGATTGAATTCATCGTTATTTTTATTATTATCAGTTGTTGTTGTTGTTGGTGGGGTAGTAAAGCTTTCAAACTCATCATTTTCATCATTTTTACTGTTATTGTTATCATTATTATCAGAGTTTGTTGGTAAAGTGAAGTTTTCAAATTGGACGTTATTATCATCAATAGATGGTTCTGTGGTTTGTTCAGTAAAGCTATTAAATTTATCGCTATCTTTTTTATCCGTGGTTGTTGGTACAGTAAAGCTTTCAATTTCATCCTTTTCATCTTTATTATTATTATTATTATTGATAGTAGCTGTAGTGAAACTTTCAAATTGATCCTTCTCATCTTTATTACTATTGTTGTTATTATTATCACTATTGGTCGTAGGTGTAGTAAAACTTTCAAATTCATCATTGGTTGTTGTTGGTGTAGTAAAGCTTTCAAATTCACCCTTTTCATCTTTATTGCTATTGTTGCTGCTATTATCATTATTGGTTATTATTGTTGTTGTAGTAAAGCTTTCAAATTCATCCTTTTCATCTTTACTACTATTGTTACTATTATCATTATTGGTTGTTGTTGTTGTTGTTGGTACAGTAAAGCTTTCAAATTCATCCTCATTATTATTATTATTATTATTATTATTATTATTATTATTATTATTATTATTATTATTATTATTATTATTATTATTATTATTATTATTATTATTATTATTATTATTGATAGTAGCTGTAGTGAAACTTTCAAATTGATCCTTTTCATCTTTATTACTATTGTTGTTATTATTATGATTGTTGATAGTAGTTGTAGTAAAACTTTCAAATTCATCATTGGTTGTTGTTGGTGTAGTAAAGCTTTCAAATTCATCATTGGTTGTTGTTGGTGTAGTAAAGCTTTCAAATTCATCCTTTTCATCTTTATTACTATTGTTGCTGCTATTATCATTATTAGTTATTGTTGTTGTTATTGTAGAAAAGCTTTCAAATTGATCCTTTTCATCTTTATTGCTATTGTTACTGCTATTATCATTATTGATTGTTGTTGTTGTTGTTGTTATTGGTGCAATAAAGCTTTCAAATTGATCCTTTTCATCTTTATTGCTATTGGTGCTGCTATTATCATTATTGGTTGTTGTTGATGTTGTTGTTGGTGTTGTTGTTGTTGTTGTTGGTACAGTAAAGCTTTCAAATTCATCTTCATTATTATCATTATCATTATTGGATGTTGTAGTGAAACTTCCAAATTCTTTCTTTTCGTCATCATTTTCACCATTTTTGTTGCTGTTATC